>NC_079168.1:92291618-92379118 GCF_947568905.1 Ostrea edulis | reverse complement strand
CAGAAACCATATATGCCAGTCATTCATTGGTTGGGGCAATATTGTGGGTTACTCTTTACTGGTCCCTTGTTCAGGAATTTCTTCCCATATCTTACTTATAGCTGTATGGTCCGAATGACAATATTATTTTCCATCTCGTAAAAACGCTATTAAATCATCGCACGTATGTAGTTATGAAGCTGTATGACATATCATACATTATTTCACCTGTTTTAACCCAAATTATTTGATTTTAAATCGATGTTTACAAATAACCGCATCACTCTGCCATTTCAAGTGACAGTCACGTGGCCAGTTCAAACTTTCAGATCATCGGTTATTCGGTGGTCTTATCTGTGTAAAGCTGTGTATTTTGTTATAACAGTACCGTGCCACAAGTTTAATAGAAATAAAAATATCAAATACCTCTTATTAATTCGTTGTTTTACGCTCTTTCAGCCTTATAACTAGACAGTTGCGTATGAGTTAATACATCATGTTGGGATTCCCCTGACGCGCGTGGGTCTATTTATAGACGTCTATTATGGGATGATTTATATATGTACCACACATATTTACTTTCTAAATAATATTCTCACTGTTTTCTTTTACATGCAGATGTTTTCAAGCATGTAATTAAGGGAAAGTTAATAACTTTATAAAGTAATTAATCTGCTTTAAAGTAATTATGTACAAAAGTAATACATGAACATCGGGTCATACAGCTTTAAGTCCATCATTTTATCATATTTATAATCAAATGATTCAATGAAAGAAAACTTTTCCGTATAACTTGTTTTAATTTGAGTTTTATGTATGACTGACTACTTTACTTCATTGTCTAAAAGTTCAAAATGAAACATTATTTTATGAATGAGTATCAGACTAGACCTACCTTCCAATTTCTTTTCTTATATTTTCATATTCCTTCTTTTTAAATGCAATCCATACAAAGTATGCACAAAAAGAATAAAGTGTCTGAAATGTAGAAAATAACAAGAGTGTTTAGAGATAGCAGGCCTCTGTCAAGACTCCCTAATTTCTTTGAATTGTATACGCAACTGTTATCATACCAGTGATTGCATCTAAAATTTCAATCAGTTCTTCCCTAAGTCAGCACATCTATCGTTCGTGAATAAATTTGGATCAAATTCAAGCTTTACTTTTTTTGGTAATATTGTCCCCAGATAAACACACAGACACATAAAACACGTACATATATACAAACACATACATACATACAAACACACACAGGTACATGTTGACAAACACAGGTAATAGAATATAACATTCTTGGTAGAGGTAATGATTTTAATAGTCAAGAGATGACACAACATAAATTGTCAGAGATCCCAAGCAACATCTCACCTCAAACATACTTCTGTCTTTAAGAGTAGATGACACTCGTGACCTGCAATTATAGTCTTCTCAATGAAACTTTAAAGCTTTACTTTTAAGTGTATATCAAATTTAGAAGGAAATTTTCTCCATTTCATTAGGTTAGGATCCTACCCTCCACAAGCCATGTGATGTACACTCTCCAATCCCAGACCCAACACCAGCAAACAGTAGGACTGGCCTAATAGTCGATGTCCTACTTTCAGTTTGGCACAAGCTACTTCATAAGCCTCTTTCTCTGATTTACTTGGTTCTCTTATGAAAAGATAAAAACAGAACATCACTCACCCTCATACACTAAAATCTGATACCCATGCAGTTTTAATTGATGAATCTCAAGTGTTATACTTACATATAGGTTGTAGTGTTTATTTTGTGTTCTTGATGAAGTTTATCAAAAAAACAATGGAAATAACTCAACAGGTGGAGTAGGAAATTATCAAATTGGTCTGTCCTGAAAAACACAAAAAAAATGTCATCAATATATAAATCTATACATTTCAGAGAATTTTCATTTGCTGTCATTAACCACAGCAATCAAACTAAGTATGGCTGTCATATTTACTGGAATATGCCTTCAAAAGTTTCTGAAAGATTCTCTCCATCGGATATTGTGCTGTAGGCAACACCCTTGACATCGTCCAGTGTGACTGTAGAATGTTCTGTCGTCTGCTTTATTGGTGGATGCGGTGATTTGGTGGCGTTTCTTTTGCTTTGGCCTCTATCTCGGTATCCTCCTCTTGCGACACTAGACGCTACCCTAAAATTTACATGAGGGCTGTATAATGGGAGCTTTGTTAATGGAGAATAATATGTACCCTTATCCATTTCACATCCCATATTAACATGATATTGGTCGAGGGCTAATATGGGGTGTGATATGGTTTTGTTATCTTATATTTACATACTTAATAATTACATACTACAAGAGTACATAAGAGTATTAGAAATGGTCTTACCTAAAGACCCCCCAAAAATATGGTTTCTTCACGGATCATTGGATGTGGGTGGAGCTCATTTATGGCCATTGTTATTTACCTGGCCAAGAGTTTCTGTGGTCATAGTGATTATATCATGGTTGTATTCCTAATGGTAGCTGACACACAGTCTACAACTACCCTCCTCTTTCTTTCTCACTCTCAGTTATTGACTCAATGAATAATTTCTTTCATAGAGGTATCATAAATTGATAATATAAATTATTTTAATAAGTTGCAAGTTTTAGAAATTAATGTGCAAATTATAGTTTGATTTCTGATTGTGTAATTTATGATATATGTATATAGAGGGAAAAAATACAATTATATTAAAATTGCATTGTTCAGGGGTATTATAACAAATTTGAATTACGAGAAAATAGTAGTTGTGAACAGATCAAAGCCATCAAAACTCAGGTTTACAGAGCTTCCTCAAGATCTAAAGAATGCTGGTAATTATTGGCTGTTATTGTTATCAAAACACCTCTTTGGCTGTAGGCCACCAACTCTTCATATGTCCCTCCATTGGAGATCTATTGTTAAATGTTTGATTGACAGGCGGCCTACCATTGATCACCAGACAGGTAAAATTTGGGGGTGTTAACTTAAAATTGGGTCTTTAAAAACTGGAACAGGAGGTAAATAGACAAACCAAAATCTGTGTGACACTGTAAAATATTTCCCAAAAATTGACTAAGTTCAACAACCTGTAAAATATTCAAACATCTGTAGTATAGGAGAGAGGAGAAAATCTTTGGCTGGAATGGGAATCGAACCCGGGACCCCTGCATTACTAGTCAGGTGCTCTAACCACTGAGCTATCCAGGCCGATATCCACGGTCCGTATAGCCCTAATTACTACATTCCTCCCTCCTTAAGATCAATTATAATTTTATAATTGTCCTTCAATCCCAATCAAAGTTCTTTTCGCCCCTGGCAGGCCAACCTGCACCACCAGGGGTGGTCAACGGCACCAAATGTAGTATAAGAGAGAGAAGAAAGTCTTTGGCTGGACCGGGAATCGAACCCGGGACCCCTGCATTACTAGTCAGGTGTTCTAACCACTGAGCTATCCAGGCCGATATCCACGGTCCGTATAACCCTAATTACTACATTTCAAAGAAAATCAGAAAATTGTTGAGAATCAAAATGTCTAATGTTGTTACAACAGGACTCCAAGTTTGATAGGAAAATATATACGCACTTGCACTTAATCATAATTACTAAATTACTATAAAATACATGTACCAATATAGAAAAAATAGGTTGATAATTATACTATTGATATATTCTTATCTATAAACTCTTTTTTCAATATTGTACATGTAATGCTATATCTTGTAAAAGCAGGAAATACTAAACATACACACCTATCTTTCAATTTGTTTCCCTCTCTTGTTCTCTTCTTTCTATCCCTATCTGCCATTGGATTTGCACTAAAAGGTTTGAAAAAAAGTATTAAGTTGAATATAACAAAAGTACTGCAAACAGACATGTATTTTGATTTGAAGCAATTCATTTTCTTTCTTTTTTTCAAAACAGTTAAATCTGAACCTGCACATTGGCAACTGATAATCATTTAATATGACTTCCTCACTTACATGAGAATAAAATATGCAGATCATGTAAAAATCTGCTCTATTGAGGTCATACACAATGTTCTAAAAACTGTTCCTCAATAGCAAGAGTTCTTGTATGATTTCCGAAGTGAGTTTGAAGTTTATATTGTGATAATATTACTATACAGCCCTGTTAGTGCAATGGTTATGTCACCTAACTAGTATCACAATGTGGTAGTTTGGGTTTTACTTTTATAACTGGATTTCGACCAAAACAAATTAGCAGTTTTTAAACCATGTCTGAAGCTATCAGAAATTATTATGTTTAAAAAAACAGAAGTTGTTTATTCATTACATAAAGCACAAGGATTTTCTCTAGATTGTGGAAAATAAAATGAAATATGATCAACTCTATAGTCCTATTGATAAAAATGTTGATCTGTTTTGGTTACTACGATTTGTTTCAATAACACACCCTGCTAGTGGTACTTGTAGGGCGTATCATTTAAACCAAAATGTGTCAACATCTTCATATCAAAATGACTTCAAAGAGATTAAAGATAATGGACCCGAATGGAAATGAGCCTGTTGGCTTTTTTGGGTTATCCAAGATAAAGGGCAGTATTTATGTTATGTTTATTAAGTGAGCCTAGTGCTGGGACAATTTTAAAGTCCAATCTGTGACTGTAAATGCAAAATTTTATATGTTATTCTTTGTCTAACGTGCCTTTATCTGAATAAACATAATAATAATGATAAAAGAGGGTTCACATTCTAATTCATTCTGTTTATTTTCCACAATCTGTGAGACAAGCCCCACACTTGATATAAACATGTTAAATTTTTATCAGGAATTATTTAAACAAAAGTAGTCTGCACTCATGAAATCCGGAAATGCTTGACTAGTTAGTGTATATACACACCTGACAAAATCCAATGATTTGGTTTCTTCTTTCCAGACCCATTTCCCAGGAACTACAGGAAGCAGCCCCTATACACAAATAGACGTTATATTATGAAATTGATCTTATTGTTTAATCGTAAGGTATTTTCCACTAAACAACATTTAAATAAATAAAATAAAAAGAGAACCATTTTTTTTTTTAATCGTACTGCATTTCAAACCGTTTATTAGATTGAAAGTTGCAAAGGCGGACAATGTTTCCTGTGTAACCTTATTGCTCAAAAACACTAGATCAAATCTTACTGATACATGTTCGGCAACCCCTAGAGTTTTAGACATTTTAAAGGTTTTAAACGTTCTCAAACTGACTACAGTCCCTCCATATTGTATACATAGCAACAATGTGTATAAATTATTAAAATTTCGATCCCGATGTAAAAATTGAAGATAAACAATCGGGTTAGGACTGTCAACCTCACATGACGCAGAGAAGCCGACGTGAAATGATGAATGCAAAAGTTGTATTGACAGTTACTTTGTTAGCTTTGACACTGTCTGTAAATTCAAAACATGGACAGGGCACAGGTAACACAGTGGATATGGAGGATAATTCTACAAGGGCCCATAGAATGACCAAAATTACTGCCATTTATTGAAATTACCTCGGACCCAGTAAAGGGGCCGACATTACCTGATTACGGTTCAGTATTTGTACATCTATATGTTCTAAATATTACCTAACCACATACGAAGTTTTATGAAGATTGGTTGCGATTTTGAAGGGGTTGTCAAAAATATAAACTTTGTGCAATTGAGGTGGTTATTCCATGTACACCTGAAGTCCTCTCGTGAATAATGCATTTCTTATATGAATGAATAATGTCCGTAGTAGATTCATCATTTGATACATGTACCATCTTTCAAACAATGGACATTTGATGGTAATATTTTTATCAATTATTTATGTCGGAATGAGCTCAAGGTGGGGGAAATTGTTGACGGAAAGATGCAGTTGACATTGAAATGAATGAAACATCCATGAGTCAGTTACTTTTTCCGTGTAGGTGAAGGGGCAACAGGGTCGGTGTAATGACCTGATAAGTGTAATGACCTGATTGACCTGATGGGCAATACTTCTATCTACACTAAAGCATATTTTGAAAAGATGATATTTTAAGATTCGATCTAATTAAATATACGTTTTCCTTTCATAAAATACTAATTTTTTAAAAAATATATGCATTTTAATGCATAATAATTCATCATTTTCAAACCCGAGGGGTGTAATGTCCTGATGAGACATTTCTACAAAAATGATACATTTTTACGATGTTTTATGCATCCAAATTAATTATGTTTATGAGTTGGTATATATCTTAAGATATTTAGCTATTATTTTTAATATTTGTTTTTTTGAAATATGCTTTAGTGTAGATAGAATTATTGCCCATCAGGTCAATCAGGTCATTACACTTATCAGGTCATTACACCGACCTGGGGCAACACTCCTCTTTGGCCTGAGAGAGAGAGAGAGAGAGAGAGAGAGAGAGAGAGAGAGAGAGAGAGAGAGAGAGATAAAGATGACAAGAAAACAAGTCTTATTCACTGGCATGTTAGATATGCTATAAATGCAAATCAAAGTTAATTTATTTGTCAATTTTTAATTATAGTTTGTAAAAACCAATAGTTGTATTGTTTTACATATTACTGACAAGTGTTTACAAGACGTCACTTGTCTTTATTAGAATAGTTACGTTATGTTATTTAAGTGTTAATTTACACATACACACTATATATATATACATCAAGTTTGGCCCCACCCTGGGTTCAGAACCTCTACCCTAGTGAGATCATGAAATTTACAATGTTGGTAGAGGTTTTCCTGCTTTACATCCGTATGCATTTAATTTTTCTTGCAGAGAAAAAAAGTTTTGAAAATTTGTCAATTTTTGGCAGTTTTTGCCCTGCCTCTAAGGCCCCAGGGGTGCAGGAGTCCTGAAATTTGCAATTAATGCCCCCCCCCCCCCCCCCTTGTCCCAAAGATGCTTCATACCAAATTTCAAAAGAATTGAAATAGTATAGTTCTCAAGAAGAAGTTAAAAATGTTCAAATGTTACCGCGCATCAGACGTCGCATGACAACTGATGACAACCAATTGCAATAGGTTACTTAAAAAGTCTTCACATTGTGCAGAAAGGTTTAGCCAGCTTGATTGATCATTAGGAAGATAATGAATAGCAGAATTTTGAAAGAAATTGTCACCAATGAGATGAGGTGGAATAGGGTCAATAAACGAAAGTCTTAAAAAGGAGGTCTTGTGATACTGTATATCATTTGAAGGGAGTAGTTAAAAATGGTTAACACAGGGATGGGGGGATGTGGTATAGGTGTTGATAAAGATATGAAAAAGAAATAGTGAATATTTGAACAGTGTATGAAATAACCGCCTGAAGTGCATTAATTTTGCCTCTAGCAAACAAATTTCTTTGTACAAATGCCCAATTGTTAAAATTTCCACTAAACAAAATTTAGATGTATTGAATCTTCTTATTGTACCCGTAATGAAGATGTAACAAGCCAAGGAGCTAAAAATAAAATTATATATGATTGGGATCAAAGTTATGAGAACTGAGTCCTTTAGTGACATTATGAATTACTATGATTAGAAGATAGTTATTAATAAAGGTAATTTAAAAAATGGCAGTTATTTTCTTCGGACTAGTAGTTCTTTGGCAGGGCTTACAATTTTTACAAGCCGTCTAGCTAATTTTACAGTGAGTTTCAAACAATCACAGATAAAGACCCTGGTTACCAGATGGAAAAAAAACCCACATTCTAAATTGTTGCACAAGCAGCTGCAAACAATTGTTTTAGATTTTATCTTGTTGTGTTGTACATTACAGGGCATGCAGGCTGTGTTTTGAAGGCGTTTGGTGACAATGCGTATGTCTGTGTTTGTAATTCAAGCTACTGTGACACCGTGAAGAACACAGAGCCACAGAAAGCTAGCAAGGGAGGTTACTCCATATATCGCTCAGACATCACAGGAAACCGTCTACTTCATAGTTATGGGAATGCCAGCAAACAGAAACAAGGAATAGGTAACTAACAATTACATCAATAGGGACAAGGATCACCTCTGAGCTTGTGTTGCGAAGGTCAAATCCATCTTGTTATGGGATGCAGATTGTTTCTATTGATTTTGGGCTTTATTCACCACACTTACTACACAGACTTGTTATGGGATGCGGATAGGAGTGAAACGATGCATCGCGATGCGGCCGAATCGCGATGTAGTGGTCTCCATTCGATGTTCGATTTATTCGGGGTCTGTTTCGGTTCGATACGGTTCTAAAATCATAGCACACATTGCTCTTGATAACATGGTTTCTGATTAGCCAATGGAATTCAAAATTGCCCAATCAACATACGAGTAAACTTTGCTGTATCAAAATGGACGCAGTCGAGTTGAAAAATGCACCCCCAATGTTTAAATCCTGGGTATGGCGACAATTTGGCTTTAGGACAAGTGATAAGAGTGTTGCTTTATGTTAAACGCTTTTATATTATGTAGAATTTATTTGCAGAGAGCAATAAATACAACGAAACATAAGAAAATCTTAGCATTATAAAGAATTTGGTACATTCTATTGTATCGAATCGAAAATCATGGAATCAAGACTAAAATATCGAAAATTACATTATACATTACTAGAGAGTGCATTACACTAAATTACACATTACTTGAGAGTGTATTACATTACATTACACATAATTAGAGAGTACATTACATTACATTACACATTACTAGAGAGTGCATTACATTACATTACACATCACTAGAGAGTGTATTACACTACACATTACTTCAGAGTACATTACATTACACATTACTTGAGAGTGCATTACATTACATTACACATTACTTGAGAGTGCATTACATTACATTACACATTACTAGAGAGTGTATTACATTGCACATTACTTGAGAGTGCATTACATTACACATTACTTCAGAGTACATTACATTACACATTTCTAGAGAGTGCATTACATTACACATTACTTGAGAGTGCATTACATTACACATTACTTGAGAGTACATTACATTACACATTACTTGAGAGTGCATTACATTACACATTACTTGAGAGTGCATTACATTACACATTACTTGAGAGTACATTACATTACACATTACTTGAGAGTGCATTACATTACACATTACTTGAGAGTGCATTACATTACACATTACTTGAGAGTACATTACATTACACATTACTTGAGAGTGCATTACATTACACATTACTTGAGAGTACATTACATTACACATTACTTGAGAGTGCATTACATTACACATTACTTGAGAGTGCATTACATTACACATTACTTGAGAGTACATTACATTACACATTACTTGAGAGTGCATTACATTACACTACACATTACTTGAAAGTGCATTACATTACACATTACTAGAGAGTGCATTACATTACATTACACATTACTTGAGAGTGCATTACATTACATTACACATTACTAGAGAGTGCATTACATTACATTACACATTACTTGAGAGTACATTACATTACACATTACTTGAGAGTGCATTACATTACACATTACTTGAGAGTGCATTACATTACACATTACTTGAGAGTGCATTACATTACACATTACTTGAGAGTACATTACATTACACATTACTTGAGAGTGCATTACATTACATTACACATTACTCGAGAGTGCATTACATTATATTACACATTACTAGAGAGTGCATTACATTACATTACACATTACTTGAGTGTGCATTACATTACACATCACTCGAGAGTACATTACATTACACATTACTTGAGAGTACATTACATTACATTACACATTACTAGAGAGTGCATTACATTACATTACACATTACTTCAGAGTACATTACATTACACATTACTTGAGAGTGCATTACATTACACATTACTTGAGAGTACATTACATTGCACATATCTTGAGAGTACATCACATTACACATTACTTGAGAGTACATTACATTGCACATATCTTGAGAGTACATTACATTACATTATACATATTACTCGAGAGTACATTACATTATATTACACATTACTAGAGAGTGCATTACATTACATTACACATAACTAGAGAGTGCATTACATTACACATCACTAGAGAGTGTATTACACTACACATTACTTGAGAGTACATTACATTACACATTACTTCAGAGTACATTACATTACATTACACATTACTAGAGAGTGCATTACATTACATTACACATTACTTCAGAGTACATTACATTACACATTACTTGAGAGTGCATTACATTACACATTACTTGAGAGTACATTACATTACACATTACTTGAGAGTACATTACATTACATTACACATTACTAGAGAGTGCATTATATTACATTACACATTACTAGAGAGTGTATTACATTACATTACACATTACTAGAGAGTGCATTACATCACATTACACATTACTTGAGAGTGCATTATATTACACATTAATTGAGAGTGCATTACATTACATATTACTTGAGAGTACATTACATTACACATTACTTGAGAGTGCTTTACATTACACATTACTTGAGAGGTCATTACATTACACATTACTTACGGGGTTCGAATCCGCAAATGAGCACATTATTTTTATGAATTTTAGTAAATTGATTTTTATTACATGTGAAAAGTTTGAAGACAAAAAAGTAAAGTAACACAAAAGAAATAGTGTAACTTAGTGCATGTTTATAAATAACTATGCACTATGTGTAAATAGTGAAGTATTGAATATATAGGAAGGAGATAACAGGAGGCATGATGATTAATGATAGATCCAATATTCTATATATGGAATGGTGGTCCGGTGTCATTTCCTTGTATTCTTTTGTTAGGCCAATTCAACTTAATTAGTCATTCGGGGTCACAAAAAAATATGGGGCGGGTGGAAGGATTTTATTTTTTAATTTATATTTCCTGAGAGAAAAAAATTAACGACAAAAGGCATCACATAAAGTGTTAATCAGGTTAATATTCAGGGAATCCTTGTTAGAAGATATAACACCAACATTCTGTGACTTTAATCATTCAATCATGTCACTGGGAAGCAAGTTGAAATTGTAATTTTTGCGAAAATAAAAAAATCGGGTCGGGACCTTTTTTGAGGGGCAGATGGGGATGCTAATCTATCAATTAATTTTAATTCGCTAGTGAAAATAAAGTATTCTTTTTTTTATGTTTGTCAGATTGGACTGAATTTTGATATAAATATTCTCACATTTTATTGTTCTATTTCTTTGATAATTGTGTCACTTGGACTTTGATTTTGAGTGTGTGTGATTGTGTGTCTGTTTTTTAATGCTGAACAGTCATGTATGGATAATTTTACAGAAATTTTAGTGAATCAGAACACGACATACCAGTCCATCATTGGGTTTGGTGGTGCCTTTACTGACGCTGCAGGAATCAACATCCAATCCTTGTCTGCTAATGCACAAAGGAACTTGCTAGCATCTTACTATTCCACAGAAGGTTATGTATAGGAATTCTTAAAATCTTTGTTTCAGTATAATCCTTCATCCTCCTCTCATGATGGATTTGTGACAGTGTGTACTCAATATCATATTGATGTGTAATCATCTTTATTTATCTGCCATTTGTTCACCAAGAAGTATCAAATAATGGTTGGATAACCATCAATTTCAAGGAAATTTACTTTTTAATTCATGATCAAAGATTGGGAAGTACTTTGCTTTGGTATGTCTCTCTGTAGCCATATGACCTTGGTCATAAATTCTGGGAATTTCATACGTGGGGAACAGGGATCATAGTCAAGCTTTGAGAATGATTAAGTGAACTGTTTAACATTGATTGGATGATACTTATCCTTTCATTACAGATTTGTTTATTATGGAAATGGTCTGAAAGTTGTGATATAGATACAGTGTATATTATTTTGAAATGCTTCATCTAATGGCATTGTTAAAATCACCGCATGCATGTTTGCTTAATTTTGATTGGATAATAATAGTTGGAACTTCTATAAATTTCTTGTTTTTAATGAATTGCCTTGAAAATTATACTGTATGTATTTACTGTGATGTTTGAAGGATTCACATGGTGTAAGTTACTGATCAGGAAATGCATGCATGTTCAATTGATTTTGATTGGATAATGCTTTAGGTAGCAGGGGACAGTTTCGCACTATAGGCCCGGTCAACTTTTTCAAAAAATGGAAATACCCCATATTTGAAGTGATATTACATGTGTAAAAATGTATACAATAATTTTAGGATGCATGTCAAATGTAGCTGAGTGCTTAGTAAAAATGTTGATATACAACATGTAGGTGTCACCATGATTCCTAGCATATAGATGGGTGCAAATACGAAACTAAGACACGTGGTCAGTTGCTGAAGAAATTCCGGTGAAAACATGCAGTGTCTAGTTAAAGGTCTGTAGCTGTGAGGGAAGGTGGATGGCCCTATATGAGAGGTAGATTTTTGAGAAGGGCAGATAGGGTTCTTGATTGTGCACAGTGTCTAAATCCCCATGTTTGGTACTGTGATGGTGTGGGGGTGGTGTGGATTAGCCCAAATGAGGGAAAATCAAAGCAAAAAAGGGGAACCTGCTCAGAGCATGTTTTGTGCACCAGCACCAGTATTTATAGATTACATGTAATTTAGGGTCATAATTTATTAACTACACTAATATGAAATACAAGTATTGACATAAAAGGGAAATGTGATTTTTCATTAGTCTGTCATAATCTGACTTTGGTGTATACCCCCTATCCACATGTTTCAAAACCAAAGAAACTGTCCCCTGCCACCTTAACTTGTGAAGCTCTTCAATAAATGAATGAAATAATTAAGGTGAAATGATTACTGTATATAATATCTGTTGAACAATTCAATGGAACTTACTGAAACAAATGGCACCATTTTTCAACTAGGAGATGTTAATAGGGGAACAGGGAACTTTTGTAACGGTCCCCGTTACAATCATGCAGTACTAGTTTACAATATTTTGTAATACATGTATTGGAGATGTCAAGCAATGTATTTTCAGAGTCAAGTTACATTATTACCTGTATTGTTGTAAATTTTAACAAGGTGCATGTATGTGTGTATTTGCATGATCTAGGTATAGAGTATTCTCTTGGAAGAATCCCTATGGCTAGCTGTGATTTTTCAACTCATCCATATTCCTATGATGATAATGATGGAGATTTTAACTTAACGAAATTCTCTTTAACGACAGAGGATTACAAGTATAAGGTTGGGAAGATTTTATTCTTAAGTTTATGTGAAAATTATACTATAGGATTAAACATTCTTTTTGAAGAATTTATCGATGTGTAAACTCCGGCCATTTTACTCACAAACTGAATAAAAGTGCGAAGCACTTTTATGTTAAGTTTGTGAGTAAAATGGCCGGAGTTTACACATTGATAAATTCTTCAAAAAGAATGTTTGATTCTTATAATTCCAATTCATTCACTTCATTAACAATTGCAAAAATTTGAATAGTTTCCCCGCACTATGTTGTTTGTTTTCAGGCGTGTATGAATACATCGCGTTTTCGGATTTATTGATGTGTAAACTCTTGTTCAGCTTTATTTTTGTCCAATCAAAACACTTGTAATAAATAACATTGGAATTATATTGCATTAAACAGACCAGTGTCACTATCATATAAAGTGTTATAGATACTATATATTCCATATATTTCTTGAGTACTTGATTTGGTGAAATTACCATTCAGTATCAATTTAGGAGAATGTTCTGTTGTAAGTACAGTACTGTATTTAGAAGGACTTAATTCTATTTAAAGTTATAGAAAATCAATAAAAGTGAGATTTTTGATGGCAGAAAAGAGGCTTGTTTTGAAAATGATAAATGATAATATGATAAGGAGTCTACAGTAAATGATATAACATGTGTTCATGGATTTTGTCAGATTCCAATCATACAGGCTGTAATGAAGACATACAAGAAGAACTTAACATTGTTTGCCAGTCCTTGGAGTGCTCCAGCATGGATGAAAACAAACAAAAACATGACAGGGAAGGGGTCCCTGATTGGCAAGCCAGGCGGGCCTTACTTCAAGGCCTGGGCCTTGTATTTTACAAAGTAAGAAGACCATCTAGATAATATACCATACTGGTCTGCAGGAGGGTTGGAAATGTTTTTGTCAATTGGTGTTCCAACTTTTTTTTGGTATCTGTCTTATGGCACTCTTGTACACAGGTACCTGAAGTGTGGATAGCTTATATAGATCTTATGTACATACCCACCCCCACCCCCCTCTAGAATGAAATTATTTTATACAGAACCAATAATGTATCCAAAATATGTTATTTCCCCCACCGATCACCCCTCATAAGCCGTTCTGAATAGTCAATTTGTACCTTCTGTAAGCTTTGATATATATTTTATAATACCTATACATGTATTAATATCTCACAAGTGGTCATCTCTAAAGTTTGGTTTTTGGTGTGACCCTCAGGAAAGTTCAACGTAGATTTGTTAATATCGTGCCACCAATCACAGGACTGTTTACTTGGCGACATGTAACAAGTCTTTCCCCATTGTTGTTGATCTATGGTACTTTCCCTGCCTTCATTGGTTGATCTGACTGGTGTTTAAGTCACCCTTAGTGAGTAACGCATCATGCCTTGGTGTTCCATCAACTGTCATTTGCAGACTGTCATAAAATGTGTCCTTAGCAACCTCTGTTTGGGCATAGCAAACAATGGTGGTAAGTTTGGCATATACTGAGCTGTATCTTGCCTTGGTTGTTTTTTCTCTTATGGGCTTCAGTTCCAATAAATTGCTATGTATACTTCTTGATGTTATAATGCCAACCCCCCCCCCCCCCCCCCCCAACCCCCCCCACTATGATGGTCATCTGGTCTTGCTGAATAGTGGATGTTATACCCAGGTGATAAATGCATAGTACCACTGCCTCTCCCTAACACTGATTCTATGTTATATAGCTTTCTGAGCTTTGAAGTCTTCGAATGTATTGGACTTTGATCTGCCTAGTTGTTTTAATGCAAGTATCATCATTTGTATTGAGAATTTATCAGAATTTCACTGTTAAAAGTGCACCTTTGTGCAATTTTAAAATCATTGCTTGAATTCCCATCTATGTCCACCTTTTCCAGATCCCATAGTTTAATGACTGGCATGTTTTGCACAGTCTGTAAGTGTCATGGGGCTGTCACTTGTGAATGGTCTGCACATTTCAAACAACTCTCACGGTCTGTAAGTTTCTAGGGGTGGGTCTTTTGAATGGTCTGCTTATTTCAAATGACTTGCATGGTCTGTAAGTTTTTAGGGGTGGGGCTTGTGAATGGTCTGCACATTTCAAATGACTTGCATGGTCTGCAAGTTTCTAGGAGTGGGGCTTGAATGGTTTGTATGTTTCTTTGATCTTGCATGGAATGGTTCTTGCAAAAAGGTTGCACGGAAGATTGAACAATTTGCACTATTAAAAATGTGTAGTGGTTAGCCGGGTTCAATCGCCGGTCACCAGTTAGCTCAGTTGGTAGAGCACCTGACTGGAGATTCAGGGGGCCCGGGTTCAAATCCCGGTCTGGTCCGTTGCATTTTCTCCCTTCCTGTTACATTTGGTGCCGTAGACCAGCCCCTGGAACTGACAGGTGAAAATGCTTGCCAGGGGATAAAGATCCTGGGTTGATGTCTTCAGGTGTGAAGACATTTAAGGAGGGAGGAATGTAGCGGTCAGCCGGGTTCGATCACCGGTGGCCAGTTAGCTCAGTTGGTAGAGCACCTGACTAGAGAATTCAGGGGGCCCAGGTTCAAATCCCGGGCTGGTCCGTTGCATTTTCTCCCTTCCTGTTACAAATGTAACGTCTTTACCTTAAGAATGTTTACACCAATCCTTCAAAATCCTCTCCATTGAAATGTATGTGAAACTCTATGTGGAAAATGCTGATCTGTGTGCCTGTTTAGGTATACCCCTCAATACTCTGGAAAACAACACTTCCAACAGTATGACGACTTTCAAGTTACCGACCGCATGGGTTTCTTCGATGATTGAGTTAAACCAAAAATCACATTGAGCTGAATCAGGACTATAGGGTGGATGTGGCTAAACACCAGTTCCATTTTCCTTAATTCAAATAGTCTGTTACGATGGATGATTTGTGTGCCCGTGCATGGTCATGGAGAATCTTGATCTCTCTAGTACCGGTGGCAGGACAGGTAGTTTTATAATGCTTAATGACCTTAGATAGGGCATTTTCAGTATCGAACTGTATAATATATTTGCTGTCGGAACAGCTAGCTTAACCTCACATATAGTCACAACACAGTGAATTGTTCCTTATTTATTATGCATGGGCGAGTTGAATGAATGGAGTATGAATGACTTGAGTGAGTGAGCGAGTGAGCAAGGTAAATAACTGAAATAAAAAATATACATCTATAAATAAACTATCATACCAAAGAAGACAATAAAAGCGTTCCATAGATGTTGCTTACTTAAACTTGACTGCAATATGAGATTAAATTTACTATATAGCATAAGTAAAATGAATTACAATTACTATAATTTTTAGCGACTTCAATTTTACACAAGGTATCGGGTGAAAATAATTTCAGTATATGAAATTGCTATAAATAATAACTGAAATAACTTTTCAAAAGTAAGACATGAATGTACACAAGTATTACATAAAACTTACATGGTAATAGGCCACGAATTGACGCAAAACTTAAATAAATGTTTATTCAGTACAGTATATACATACATACAAACACACATACATAGATACCAAGGATAACCCATGAAAGCTCGAAAGCTTTTTTCCAATGGGGTCCTTTGATGTACGGATGTTTGTGCTAGGGAGTCATTTATGTGGGAGGAAACCGCGAGAGCGCTACCCGGACACCCAACTTGTATGAAAGAAGGAAAAAACATTATCGCATCTTTACATGTGGAATTCTAATGGCAGACTGTAAGACTTACACGAGAAAATGGGGGAGATAAGTCTTGATACGAAAAGATTTCCACTTGGGGAAGATAACTTGTCTCCGATCCACATTTGTTGTTGCATGTAGTGTTGGGTTAAAAAAAATAAATTACACACATTTTTTTTTGTTTTACATCAGTCTACTGTCAGAGATATCTTGAATATGACATATATATGTATATGTTTTACAGAATTTTACTTGATAAGGAATATACAGAACTTTTCAAATGCCCCTCGTATATTTCGCTAACACTTGCAGGGATGCTATATCGTACTCAGTAATCTACAGTCTTATTCATTGTAGAGCTAATGCTTAATTTATATCCTTTTATGGCAAAATTAATCCTGAATGAAATAGTACAACACAATGTTTAAATATATATTACACTATCAGGTTTTTGAAGACTTATGCACAAAATGGTATTCCAATTTGGGGTGTGACAGGACAGAATGAGCCTACAGATGGATTCATCACAAAATTCTCCTTCCAAGCTATGGGCTGGACACCTCAAATGCAAAGGGACTTTATAATTAAAGATTTGGGACCCATTTTGGAGCAGAACTCCTTGGGTGACGTGAAAATAATGATTTTAGACGATTCCAGACTTCAGCTGCCATATTGGGCAGAACAGGTAATTGTTTTAGGCCACGAAAAGCTATTATAATTATATTGTTGTCAGAATGGATTTTCACCATGAAATTGTTGCAGCAAGAATGTTTTTAAACACATGTATTTGAAAGTAAGATGTTGCCACAATCTTTATTCTTCATTTTAGTTCACCTTTTAGTTTGTTCAAGTAAAGGGTTATGCCCTCATCCAAGGGGAGATAATTTAAAAAATAGTTAAAATAGTGTGGGGTGTTTAAAAAAAATCTTCTCAAGAACCCCTGAATCAGAAAAGTTGAAACTTGTATGAAAGATTCCTCACATAATGAAGATTCAAATTTGTTAAATTGTATATTGAATTGTGTGGTGATATTAAATTGTGTGTTGTATTGAATTGTGTGTGTTGTTTTGAATTGTGTGTGTTGTATTAAATTGTGTGTTGTATTGAATTGTGTGGTGATATTGAATATTGAATTGTTTGGTGATGAGTGCTTTTAATGTACCAGTGTCTGAGTGATACTACCACAGGAATGGTCAGTACATACAATTTTCTCCATTAATAAGCATCTTATCTGGTACATGTACATTTGTACTAGGTTTTCAGCAGTGAGGAGGCCAGGAAGTATGTGGCAGGAATAGCTGTCCACTGGTATCAGGATTTTATAACCCCCACTGTGGCCCTCTCCAGTACCCACAAAAAGTTCCCTGAGAAATTCATACTGGCCACAGAGGCCTGCTCTGGGGCCATGCCATGGGATGTTCCCAAAGTAGCTCTGGGGAGCTGGAAAAGAGGAGAGGACTATGCTCATGATATAATACAGGTATCTGTCATCACAGCAGCAAGCAATTTAGTTCAATGTGAAATAAACGTCAATTACATTTACATAGTGTACTAAAACATGAAATGCTATTTTAGATCACCTGATACACTCAAGTAACCTATTGCGATTGTTAGTTGTCCATCATCATCTGTTGTGTATTTACATTTGAACATAATCAACGTTTTCTTTGAAAGCACATGACAAGGTATAGAACATGTTTGGGATTAGGTATAGAACATGTTTGGGATTAGGTATAGAACAGGTTTGGGATTCGGTATAGAACAGGTTTTGGATTAGGTATAGAACAGGTTTGGGATTAGGTGAACTAACATTTTGAATTTCATGGTCACTGCATTGCTGGTGCCTGAGTTCAGACCTTAAACAAAATGTACAATCTTCTTTGTTTGAGGACAGCTAGCAGACAAACTCTGCATATAGTCATGATAAGCAAAAATTCCTCACAAAAATTGTGAAATTCATTGTGCTTGACTCAGGGGTTGTGTTGCTAAGGTGGAGATTTGTGTCTTTTAAAATCTTCTTGACTCTTGGACTTCAAACAACCAAATTGAGTGCTGAGCAATAATGAGGAGAGAAGCCTCTCTGTGTATTATGAAATTCATGACTCCTTGGGTGAGACATTATGATAGCACACTGGGGCTCTCATACCTCCAGGCATTATGATAGTAGACTGGGGCTCTCATACCTTCAGGCACATAAAAGGAGGGGGCATTGCCCCCCCCCCCCCCTTTTTTGACAACCTTCATTTTTCGTTATTTTTACATGTGAAGTAAAATGAACCAGCCGACCCCCTCCCACCCCCCATACTTTTTATGCCCCTGTAATTAGAGATTAGTAAGATATAGTTTTTGATCTGTTCGTGTGTTAGTCTGTGTGTCAACAAATACTTTTATATCTTGGTCATAACTTTTGAATGAATAATGATATGGCTTTCATACTTCTTTATTTTGGAACCAAAATTTTTCACCTTGTGACCTTAACCTTTGGGTTTGAGCTACTTTTGAATAACTTTAACCTTTGCCATAACTTTTGAATGGTTGGTGATAGGGCATTTTTAATTCATATGTGTATTCCTTGGGACAAGACCTTTCTTTGAATAGCCAAATTTCTTACCTCTTGACCTTGGAGTTTGAGATACTTTTGAAAAACTTAATGTAGGCCATAACTTTTGAATGATTAGTGATAGGGCTTTCCTATTTCACATGTGCATTCCTTGTGACAAGACCTACCTTTGGGTACCAGAATTACTTTGCAACTATATGGAGACATCAGTGTTTCACAAACACATCTTGTTTGATATTGTAATGATTTGTATTAAGCAGTTCTACTACATCCGAGTAGTACATTGTTTGTTCACTGCTGACCCAAATATGCACATGAGAATAAGCCTGTTTATAGCACTGTTGAAATGGGTCGTTAAGTCCAGTCCCCAGTAATGTAATATCTAATGTAAGTCTACAGAGTGTTTGTTTTCACAAAATATTGTCTATTTATACTAGATAGATATCCAAAAGAATTCTATTTCTAGGAAGTATACAATGTAAGTAAACATATATGTTTAAACTTCATCTTCTAAAGTCTTGGACATCGAACTTGTAAACCTAATACATATACTGACTGCATAGCTATAATATGGTAAGTTCATATCAATAGTCTCTGCACACAAAGTTTAGATTGTAGAAATCTGTCTAGATATGTCCTTCCCACTCATTTTGAATCTAGTCAACAAGGTTGTAATAAAGAGATATTACAACCTCATACTCCACAAAAAGTAGCTTATGAGCAGATGATATATAATGAATGATAAATCTGAACCCCACTGTGTTTTCTGAATTTGAAAGATGCAATTACTGCATCATCAACATGCTTCACTTCATATATTCATGCAAGGTTTTTGTGTGTAATACACAGGTGACCATGAAGGTCCACGGGCCTCTGATAAATTACTCATAATTTGGAACTTACACCAATATGTGATTTTTCTTCCAAGTTTTTAAAGGGTTTAACAAATTGGTTATGCTTGAATTGATTATTTTGCAATGACTGTGTTTTCTGATAAATACACCCTATTCTACTTATTTGGTCTTGTGAATTTCCATGCCCTGGTCGTTTGCCTTGTAGGATCTGAACAGCTTTGTCAGTGGATGGACAGACTGGAACATAGCCTTGGACATGGAGGGTGGGCCAAACTGGGTGAAGAATTTTGTAGACAGTCCAATTATTGTCAATTCCAAGATGGATGAATTCTACAAGCAGCCCATGTTTTATGCCATGGGACATTTTAGGTATTAAAGAATGAACGTATTATTTTTTCGTAGGATGGAAGTATACCATGGGGGAAAAAAAGATGGAAAACTGCATCATTGTTCGTAGCACATGATGCAAAATTTTCCATCTTTTTTTCATGGTATACCTCCATCCCACGAAAAAATAATAAAAATATTCCTTATCATTTAAAAACTTTGAAATAAACATGGTTTTGTTTTCAAAATCATACGACGTATCAATGCACAAAATAAATTAGGTTTTCTTTGATGCAGAAATTAAACCAATTTTTCAGCTAAGGCCATCATTAAAAATATTTTTGTTTGATGTACTCCGACCCCCATTTTTCAAGGTGGGTCGGTAGGTAGTTTTTTTTTTTTGGAATGTCATGAATTTTTTTTATATTTTCTTTTAAAATAAGGAGAATTTTCTATTTTTCACGGGAACCAAAAAAAAAAAAAAAAATAATGACATTTTAAATTGCTGAAAAAAAATGATCGGGTAGGAGCAAATTTGACGGGTCGGTCGGAGTACATCAAACAAATCCATTTTTATTTTTGGCCTAATCAAAATTGCCATAATTTCATCAAGACTATGAATATTAAATGATTTAGAATTCAGCTTCAGAAAATTACAAAGTAGGAGAGTTTGACAAAAAGGAAATTTACCCCTTTTTAAACACTCTCAAAACCAGACATGTTAACTTTAGGATGTTCCTCTCAGGAAATTTATGTTAATATCATGAGACCCTTTTAAATAAAAACACAAGGGTAGTCAAAAAATAGTTATTACCTTATCAACCAGCCTGTAGAGCTTTTCAGAAGCTTGTCAAAAAGCTATATAACAAGTATTAAAGTGATATGCCCTTGTACACTCCTCAAACAGCAACAACAAAGTTTTATCAATTTATTTTGCTTAGTATAAGGACTAGGATCATCAAATTTTGTCAGTTGATGCATCTTAGGACCTAATATCATGTTGTCTCAAAAGTAGGTCATCATGACCTACTTTTTGAATTTCGCAGGTAATTATTATTAAATGGATTTTGATGCATATCTTGGACACTTTTGAGTCTATGATCATCAAAAGTTGTCAGTTGATGGATCATGGGACCTTGAACTGTGTCATGTGAAAAGTATGTCACCATGACCTATTTTCTGAATTTTATGGCTAATCATTTATGAATACATTTTAGGTTGTTATTTTAGATACTGAGAGGTTTAGAATTATCAAACCTTGTAAGTTGATGCGTCTAGAGGCCTCGAAACATTTTATTTAAAAAAGTAGGTCACAGTGACCTACTTTTTGAATTTTGCAGACATTCAAATTTCACATTTTCAATTTTAGATGCATATTTTGGACACTATGAAAGCTAGGATCATCAAACTTTGTCAGTTGATGCATGTTGAGTCTTCATAGTTTGTTGACCAAAAAGTAGGTCACCGTGACCTACTTTTGGAATTTGACAGCTATATTCTAATATTTCAGATACTATTTGACTTACAATTATCAAACTTTGTCAGTTGATGCATGTTGAGTCTTCAGAGTGTGTTGACTAAAAAGTCGGTCACCGTGACCTACTTTTGGAATTTGACGTTTATATTTGAATATTTCAGATACTATTTAGCTTCAATTATCAAACTTTGTCAGTTGATGCATCTTGAGTCTTTGGAGTGTGTCGACCAAAAAGTAGGTCACTGTGGCCTTCTTTTGGAATTTAACGGCTATATTTGAATACTACTTGACTTGTCAGTCGATGCATCTTGAGTCTTCAGTGTGTCGACCAAAAGTAGGTCACCGTGACCTACTTTGGACAGTTACATTTTAATTTTCAGGTACTATTTGACTTAACATCATCAAACTTTGTTAATTGATGAATCTTGGTTAGTGAGAATTTTTGCCTGTTCTACAATGTATCAGAAGAGCGATTCTAGGCCCATGGGCCTCTTGTTTTACCATAAGAACATCTAGTTCTCTGAGTTTTAAATATACACTCTTACACTACTTATACACAACACTTGTAAATATTTATGTTCTACATTGTGTTTTACTAAGGTGACCATCTATTTGTAAGCTGATTATTTTTCATTGTTTGCCTTATATTTTGAAATTGGAATTCTATATATTGCAAAAGAATTTTTTAGATATTGCTAGTTGTATAAGACATGTAATTTTGCTGTTGCAATTTTTTTCAAAAATTCTTCTTATCCATGTAAAATGTATTGAAAAGAACATTTTTGGCTAAAAATGAATATGATAAATACACATAGATTGTCTTTAATGAATATGATAAATACACATAGATTGTCTTTAATGAATATGATAAATACACATAGATTGTCTTTCCTTATTATGCAGAAATGTTTGAAGTCTCACATTAAATTCTCTTTATTTTTATGTGTGCTATGAACAGCAAGTTTATCATGCCTGGATCATACAGAATTGAACTAGTGCCCAGCAGCAGCCTCCCTAAAGATGTTGAGACTGTTGGCTTTCTAAGACCAGATAAAGCCATTGTCTGTGTTTTACTGAACAGGTAAGTTTTTTCCAGATTTTCTGTTTTTGTAGATACGAAAGTGGTGCTTTTAATATTCCTTATATTATATTCCTGGTAAAGTCAGAGATATCAAAACTGCACACAGATAGACTTTGGAATTCTTGAGTTTTCCCATTTTAATGCTGGTTATCGCAGATCACTAATAAAATATATGTATTTATTTTCAGATCTAGTCAGGATATTGTGATGGCACTTAGAGATCCCTCATTAGGGTATATGAATGTAGACTTAAAAGCCCACACTGTACTAACAGTTCTCTGGTGGTCATCATAGCACTTTGTACTTATTGAATAGTTTATTTGTGATATCTTAAAATGTGCAATATGACCTTTTGTATATTCCTTGGGATTTCTATTGAGATGTATATTACATATGTTCCTTGGGATTCCTATTGAGATGTATATTACATATGTTCCTTGGGATTCCTATTGAGATGTATATTACGTATATTCCTTGGGATTCCTATTGAGATGTATATTGCGTATATTCCTTGGGAATTCTATTGAGATGTATATTCCATGGGATTCCTATTGAGATGTATATTACGTATATTTCTTGGGATTCCTATTGAGATGTATATTACGTATATTCCTTGGGATTCCTATTGAGATGTATATTACGTATATTCCTTGGGATTCCTATTGAGATGTATTATATTTTACATGTTCCTTGGGAATACTGTAGACATGCTTTTTTCCGCGTGTTATTAATTTTCCGTGGAAATTTGTCACAGCGTACTTTGTAATCATACAAAGCGTACTTTGTAGTCATACAAAGAATCTGTGTAATTTTTTACCCGCGGATTAAACTGATATTGTGATTCTGCGTAATTATGAACCGGTGGAAAAAAGTACGTTTCCAGTACTATTAAGATGTATATTTTTATATTTAAGAAGCATCACACATTTTGATTATTAGAGACTGTAACTGTGAGAAATACACTATTTTACAAACTCATTGTTATAAGTCTTTTACTTACTTTCTCTTAGTCCCATAGCTACCAATGAAATCTATGGGCTTCCTATTAGCTGCAGTAATGAAGCCCTCTCCGTTGTTTTTTTAATTTTGAGAAATCGGAGAGTTACATAATTGCAGCAAGTTTCCTGTCTATTCCACTTTGCTTTCCATGTTGTTTTTCATTTTGCTTTGAAACTTGCTGTGTAGATTTCTAATTATGTCTCCCCTCTTTCAAGGGGATTAAGACGTTTTTGTACTTTCTGTCCGTCCGTCTGTCTGTCACAAAATCTTGTGAACGCTTCTCCTCCTATATGGCTTATCGGATAGACTTGAAACTTTGTACAATGCCATTTGTAGATGTACATATTGGTGGGACAGGAGGATCTAATTATTTTCCAAAAAGATATAGTGGATCTAAGAGGAGTGGAGGATGTAAAATAGCTTGTGAATACTTCCTCTGCTATATGGCTTATCAGATAGATTTGAAACTTTGTACAATACTTCAATGCCATTAGCAGATGTGCATATTGTAGGGACAGGAAGATCTAATTGTTATCCTTAAAGTTTTAGTGAATCTGAGGGGTGGAGGGTGTAAAATAGTTTGTGAACACTTCTCCTATGTGGCTTATTGGAGTTCATAATGTCTATGTTCCTGCTCATGCTTTCTTCTTCATACCATGCAGTACATTAAGGGGAGAAAGTTTCAATTTTGAGAGCAGGGGAGACATTTGTTTTTATGAAAAACAATCTTTAGTTTTGTTACATTTTACAACAGTTATGGCCCTTGTCAGAAAATTTGTTTCTTGTTTGTTTTTTCCTCATGCTTTCTCATTTGCCACAAAAGGTTGCTGATTGGCAGAGATTGATGACTATGGATTTTTTTTATCCTAAGGTCAAGGTCATAGTGAAAAGATCAATGAAAAGTACCGTATTACATCATCTCAAGCCATGGTCCCTAGTGCACACCACTTCCTACTATTTGATCACAAAAACTCGTAGTTTCATCAATATTCATTTAATTGTGACATCAAGTTTGAGCCATTGTAGTAGATTGTTTAAAATCAGAGTACTAAATGGTTAGTGTTTTGTCAAGTTTATGATGGTATGATATGTATAGCTATTTACTGATAAATGTTAGATATTGTCATACAAAAAGATGGAGAGAAAATTTCTCTGATGTCTTTATATTACCATTGGATCTCCATCTTCAGGTATGATTCTCGGGCTACCAGGTAAGCCCATTTTAACCCGAATGGTTACAATGAGTTTCAGGTCAAAACGGGCTTAGCCCCTGTGGTATGATTTAATATCCAAAGTCTCTGCAAGGTCATACTCAGACCATGTTTTACTTGCATTGGTTAAAAAACAGTAAAGAGCTTTGAGAAATTTTATGAGCATTGAATCTTGAGTAAAAGAGGATTGTATATGTAAAACGAATGGATGGTACCCCCCCCCCCCCCCTCCCCAACAAAACCCCCACAGGAAATGTGTTACAGCACATTCTTTTTTATCAAAATTTATTGAAACATCTGGGCACATTTGAAGAAACTGTGAAAATGCAGATTCCAGCACCAAATTTAAACATAGAAACATGTGAAAATGATATGCTCCCTAAAGAAATTCAAAGTCAACAATTGCACTCACAACATTCTCCCTCTAACAAATAAATGTCCTCCTCAATATTCAAGCTAATATATTTACATTCACTGAATTTTCCCTTATATTCCTTTTGAAATTGACATTGCTTTCATCTATGACATTGAATACGTGTTTGTTGCAAACTAGTTTGATCTGGTTTTTTAGTACCACCTATCTGCGTAATCATTACGTGATATGGAGCATCGTCAAGGTCAAAGGGTGCAATGGCTGTTGCTGTAGCGAATGGGTCAACGATATGATATTTTAGTTCTTAAATCTAATTTACATTTTTTAAAAATTCATAAAAATGTATTTCATTGTTGTTTTATAGGGTGATGAAGGTAGCAATCATTGCAGAAAAAAATTGCATAATGTGATCGAGCTATGAATTTTTTCTGCAATGCTTGCTACCTTCATCACCCAATAATTTAATAAAATCTCAGTTACAGCTAGATATTGGTATTATTAAGCCACGAGACCCTGGAATCACATGATGGTAAGCAGTGTGTAAAAATCATGACAGTCACATGCATACTGCGAGAGAAATAGTTCGTGCATGATCAGAAACTACCAGGTGTGTCCCCTCTATAGCATGCCACGACAAAAACAAGAGTATGGCAATTGGTATATCATACACCTGTCCAACAGTGATAACAAAATTTCAGTGAAATATATATATTCATGAGAATAAGTCCTGGAAAGTATTTGACTTACTTTTAGCCCTAAAGTTGGTCATGGCATACCAATTAAGCTGAAATGCAAACTGAATCTGTATTTCTCTAAAACGAAGGTTGTGACTACATTTCAGGGCAATACCTGTATTCATAACGAACGAATGCATGCTCACTGAAATGCAATTTGAACTTTTCCTCGGAGAGGAAGCTTGTAAAAAATTTCAGGGCAATATCTATCTAACAAAAAAGTAAGGAAAATTGTTTGACCTACTTTTAGCCCTAAAGTCATGGTACACCAATTCAACTTAAATGCAAACTCATGATCACTCTTGCGCTTCTTTAGGGAGATATTGTGACCAGATTTCAATGCTGTACATGCATCCGTTACAGAAAAAAGTCTGGAGAACATGACATCAGACGGACAGTCAGTCGGCGCCATAACATAATACGTCCCATCTGACAATGGGCATATAATGATCAATTCAGTTTAAATTTGTGTTTTGGGCAGAAAGATTGATGGGATGGCCTGAGTATTCCTTAGATTTATCCTTTTCCATGGTGAAACGGGTAAAAAAGTATCAAACCACAAAATCAAATTTAAAATTTTACTTTGAAAAAGGACGGAGGCTTCAATGTAAAAACAATTAACATCAAATAGGAAAACTTTAAAATAAACAACTTCAACAGACAAACAAAAACAGTTGATCTAAATAAGTACACAGACATGAGCAAAAATACTAGTAAACATTGTATACATGTTATAGTTATATACATGTAAATTAATCTGTGAATACCTCATTAACTTCACACAGATAGCACATTAATTCTACCCTAGTTCAAAGAACAGTTTGATACTAGTAATAACACACTCTAACAAAGTTTACCGAAATCAACTTAACAATGCTTGCCGACTCTTCACAATCACTAATAGAAGTCTCTGGCATGAGTGTGTTACACGAATACTAGGCAAGTATTGTAGTCAATTTCATCCTGCATCAGTTGCATACATGAAATTGTCAAATCAGTTAGAGAATGTGCAATCCTATAGGTCTGAAATAATATCTTGACATACATGTTTTTAAAAAAATGATTTCTTCAAAATCTTACATTCAAAGATAATGAAGACCAATTGTTATCATGGGTGGAATAAGCTTACCCTGAATGCATGCTTGTTACAGTGACTGATGGACAAATAGATTTAAAGGTAAAAAAAAAAAAATCTAGGACAACTAGAAGTATTTAATAATTACACTACAACATAAAAATCATATAGCTAAAAAACAATTAACACCATTTTAAAAGTTGCCAATATCCGATGAGATCAGATCTTTGAACAAAAATATGCGAATGATGGAGGCCAATGTATGCAAAATTCAGATTATGAATTATCTTGTCCCCCTCCCCCAGAGAAGCTAGATATTCAAACTGCTAATGTTGTCCCCCTCCTCCAGAGAGGCTAGATATTCAAACTGTTTGTTGTCCCCCTCCTCCAGAGAAGCAAGATATTCAAACTATTTGTTGTCCCCCTCCTCCAGAGAAGCTAGATATTCAAACTACTTGTCCCCCTCCTCCAGAGAAACTAGATATTCAAACTGCTTTGGAAAATTCTTTTTTCAAGGTATCTAATTTAATGCATTACCTCTTGTCCTTTTAAACAACATTCTAAGAATAGAACCCCCCTCTCTCTCCATCCAATGATCTCTGAACTCGCATCTTTTTCTTCACAAATCTTTTTAGCCTTCTTTCCTGCATTTTCTTACCATATAATATTTCGATATGTAATTATTACGTTAGAGTTTGTCAAACATTACCCTGAACAATGGATGCAGGTCTCTTCATGGCAAAATTCGATCCAGACAATTATTTAACTGAGCTTTCAATTCACCTTAAGTCTAACATTAAAGTGGCAGACAGACAAGAGATCTAAAACAAAATATTCAGGAATTTTAGAAGACCCAGTTCTAAATTCAACTTCTTTACTCATCCCCTCCTAAGAGGAAATGTGGCCCTCCTAAACTTGGAATATCCTAAACCCATGGATCATGCACTGTGCCAAGTATATCTGAAAAGTTCTAAAAGATAAAATCAAAAACAGAAAAAAGTTAATGGATAATAGATTCAACATAAAGCTTTGCTTTGAGCAACAGCTAACAATTTCAAGAATATTTTGCAGATGGTAAGTAACGAATATGGGTAAATCAACTGCTGAGCACAGATATTTTAATTATCAAAGGAAGAAAATAATGTATAATGCTATACTGGAAAAACTAAATTAAACCACACTTTTAACCTACACATAAAAACAAGGGAAGACTAGGCACACGAGAGACAAACTGAAAAGTTTGACAGGTTCATTTCATTTAATAGTCACAAGTTTTTCACCTCTATTTTTATAAAGTTTAACTTATGGAAGACAGGACAAGTAAAATGACAATTTTTATACATTTATATAATTTTAGAAGCTTTAAATATTATAGTTGAATATGTATATATACACAGCAAATACTATTGCATGTACTGCAAATAACCTGATGTCAAAAGTTATTTGTTCCAAAGGAACAAACAATGGGATTTAATTAAGGTAGCTCCATCCTCATGTGACTTATCAATATTAATGGTTTAAAGTGGAAAAATTTCCACTCAATATAGCTTGATTTAATTAATAACCAAAGAAAATGTATATGTTGCCACCTATTCAAAGATGTCAGACATACAAAAACAGAAGTACAGGTCAATATCAGAAAGTCACACATTTTTATAAAACAAAATAATAAAAATAGATACAAACTTGACAAGTTTTGAATGCAAACAGATTAGAAAAACTGCCAATTTATAAAAATTGTAAATGTGGATATTAAAGAAATCATTAGCATAAGAGTTATTGCCCTTAAAAACATTTTTAAAATTAATAATAAATCATCTAAGGAAATATAAACTTTTTCACTATCAATAGTTTACCAGATTTTTTTTTATTATATCCAGTGAATAAAATTCCTCTGAAAGATAATACTTCTATCACACTCAAAAGTTTAATTTGATGCAAAAACCTATGACATCACATGAGGATCGATCTACCTTAAAATACCTCCAGGAAATTGGATGCTATTTAAAATTCAAATTATAGTTTTGAGTATCAATCTTGAAAGCACTTTTAAAACACAAGATCTGTAAACAGAAACAAAATAACCAACTTTTGTTGCATTATCATTGATTTCACATGCAAACAAAATCTGGCTTGACGACAGTGCCTGCTTGTATGTCAATGTGAATCTAATAAAAATCCATATATGTTTTGGTATAATAAAGCAGCTACTGAATGGGAAGGACAACAATTTTCTGTTCCATGGCTAAATTTAGCCCTTGGGCTACAGTTTGGGGCCCACAAATTAAGTATTGCCCTCGTACCAACTGACAGCTGTAACTAAATACATAGAATTGCAGATACAACAGATCATAATTTATCATTGTATCTCTCTGAAACTTGACACTATGTAAAGTTCACAAGAAAATTAACTATTGGCCTATGACATCAGAAAACATACCCTAATTGACTATCCGCCCTTTTGAATAACCACCTAGGCTTCGTCGTGAGATGTTTCCATAAAATGATTGAAATAATAGCACTTTTGTAACACAGACTCGTAAAATATAAGGTATAATCCAAAATTTTACTGAATATCAAATGTTGCATTATCAACTTTGCATAAGTTGATAAAATGTCTTTTTGACAGTCAAATTTGCAAATCCTGTTCTAAGAAATCCATACCAACAGCATTTCAGTACAATACTATTACAGTTATTGAATGCTAGATTTGAACAATAGTAATTCTGTCACTGACTAAAAAAACTGTCCCAGTTGATTCATTAGCCAGGTTTTACTTTAACTGCAACTCCTTAACTAATATTGAAGAGAATAGCAGTACAAAATAAGAGATTACTGATATTTTAAACATTATGAAACAAGAAAAATCAAAATGGAATATTCTTGTAGTGTATTAAAGTAAAAATTGACACCCCTCTGACCCAGTTATGGTTGAGTCTTCATCTAATTATGAAAATATACAAATAGCTTAGGAGTGTTCAATATCAATGATGTGTGTCAGTAACCTTGGCCAGCAAAGTTACATGGCATGTCAAAGAACATGAAGTGCTAAGGATTTGATAACCTTATTAACTATGAAGTGCTAAGGATTTGATAACCTTATTAACTATAAAGTGCTAAGGATTTGATAACCTTATTAACTATTGATACAATACATTGATTTTCCTAACATTCAGTATCTCATCTAGACTACTCTAAGACACGAAAGCAAAACTATTGTGTTCATCTTTGTAAAATAACAAAATGGAAGGATTTACAAACTATCACATATGCATAAAAACTTAACAAGAGTTGTCATAAGACAGCATAGCTTGCCGGGAAGCATAACCTACTTACTCTACCCCTCTTGGTTCAAAAGATATTGCCAAGGTTAAAGTTTTTGAAAAGTAGGTCAAAGTCCAAGGTCACTAGGTCAAATGTCTTGGTACAAAATGAAAGGTCTCGTCATGAGGAATGTATTTGTGAACTATTAAAGCAATATCCTCCCATGGTTCATAAGATATAGCCAAGGTTAAAGTTCTTGTAAATATGTGAAAGTAAAAAGTCAACATCACTAGGTCACAAGTCTTGGTAACAAATGAAAGGTCTGGATATGAAGTATTTATATGTGAAATATCATAGACTTATCCCCTTTGGCTCCAAAGATATAGCCAAGGCAAATGTTTTTCTCAAAAGTGTGACAGACATATGCTGGGTCATGACAATAGCTCAGAGAGCTAAATACATGTAGAACCTTTAAGGATGAATAACGTCACAATGTTTCAATAGAAAGTATATCAATAAAATATTCATTATCACTTTAGGTATTGTTACCTATCTGGTTAAATCAGTGAATTAAAGCATTAGGCTACCTATCTGTATATAGGGCCAGAGTTTCGCAGAATTTTAATATTTTTCGCAATGATTTTGTAATGAAATTGCGATATTTTGCTAATAAGGGTACATGTAAATCATACTTTTCATTCATTACAATTTTCTAAAGTGTGTCACACCTTCATAGCAATAACAATAAAAATAAAACATCAATATAAACATGTATTTAAAACTTAAAGGACACAACAAAAAAATTCAGAGAGCACGTTTTTGCATGTACAGTATTAATCAAATGATTACTTTTTGTCAAGGGCATTAAAAAAATCATGATCTGCAAAATATCTCAACAGAAAATTCACAAATGTACAGACGGAATGTGACTGTGGTGAGAGACCATTTGAAAGAAATAAGAGTAAATAATATCAAATTAAGAGTATAACATGAATAAATAAATTCATGGAATCCCCTGTTATTTTGGGGTGTAAAATATGCTGATAACATTGGTTATGTAGAATGACTAGCACGATTAACACAAAGGTTTCTTCTGCATCAGTGAAACAAAAGCAATCACTAAAACTTCTCATTTTGTGTAAAAAGAAAATATTTAATTTTCACGTTCACACATCCTAAACTCAAATACTCTTAAATGACATGACAAAGGATTTCCCAAAAATTACATCTCTGTTCCAGCCTTGAATATTATTCAATTGCTTGCATGAGCCTGGATATTGAACTATACTGGAAAGTCAGGAGTATGATCACTCTTCAAAAAATAAATGGTTTAATTAGATATTGCAGTACAATAATGAATGTACTAAAAACAAAAATCCTCCAGAGAAAACGCAACCTTTTCACAGAATTACGAACGGAACACACAACAAATGACTGAGGTCATCAAATTTGTCATAAAGAACCCCCATTATTTAGAGTCTCTACTATCAAAAAATGTAGAATATTAAAAAGAAGAATGAATTTCCTTACATATTCAACAGATTATGGTTCTGATGTTCTATTCTGACCCATCCTTAGTATGTTGGTCATATTCCTTAAAAAGTAAAACTACCAACAACAAATGCTACAGTGATAAACAATTATGACATACAATTGTTATTTTCTACTTTCAATTGAAACATTCAATAAATTATACATAAAACAATACATATCAAAATAGTTTAACATGAATTCATATTTGTACAGTATACTTCCATAACTTAAAACGAAGAAGATCCTTTAAATTTCCACAGGACAGACTATGATTTTCAGGATCCTTTAAATTTCCACAGGACAGACTATGATTTTCAGGATCCTTTAAATTTCCACAGGACAGACTATGATTTTCAGGATCCTTTAAACTTCCACAGGACAGACTATGATTTTCAAGGACAGCAGGACACTCAGGATCAAAAAGATAACATACAAGATCAGCATAGAAAAGCCAAGGGCCTTATTCATTCTCCATTTGCTGATAGCTATTGCCACGATGACTGCAATCAACATCAAAAACAGAAGAACTATAGAGCACACCATTCCTGAACTGTCTACATTGATTGGCTCCTGAAAGGCTGCCCAGTAAAGTAACCATGGGATAGGCAGGCTGAAATATTACAAACACATGGAATACAATGGCCAGCTAAAATATCACATTTCATTCTCATACCCTTAAACTAGATTCTTCCATAGAAATCTGTTAGCTTATTTGACTTGTGTTCAGTTGTATTTGTATGTAAATCATTGAAATTTTTATTGGTTGATTGATTGATTGTATCTTGCTTAAGCTCTCTCTCCAGAATTTTTCACTCGTATGGAGACATCACCAAGATCGGTGAAGGGCTTCAAATTTAGGCCTTTGCTTGGCGCTTAAGGCCATTGAGCAGTGAGGGTTCTTTAGCGTGCCTACTGTGATACGGGACATCCGTTTTTAAGGTCATCTCTGAGGACTTGTGACATTCACACCGGATGCCGAGCGTTTGGCGATGAACTGTCACTACATGTTTTAATGACTAAGGTCTGTCTTGGCCGGGATTCAAACCCTGGCCCCCCGCATGCGGGGAGAATGCTCTAACCTCTTTATTGGTAAAATAAAACTCAGATGTTACTTACAAGTGCTTTTATATAAATTGTACAGGGGGCTTAATGTTAAGATTAAAATGTAGCTTATTTGTTGTTGTAAGGTCAACCAAATGAAATAGATCTCCTCAATTTGAGTTCTTTATTACACAGTTTTCTCGAGATCCCCCCCCCCCCTCCCCCAATTTCATTCAGAATTTTGCGGGTATCTTTGCTGTCATTTTCTTGGTTTCTCAAGGCCATTTAGTGTAACTGATCATTCTTCACAAACACACACTCACTAAAAATTGCCTACCTAAATCAACCTACCCAGACGTTTCATATAGTTGGGTGGGGGCAAACAAAAGACATTATGATCATTCACTAAAGGTTAATAAGGTAAGTGCTTATTCATGGCTTTGTCATGCGGGTAAGTCATACACTCCCCAAGAAATGGGACACAAATCTATTTCAGGCTTTTAAAGTTTCAACAGTGCAGAATATCATACTCCTAACTGTTCTGTAGTTAATACTTTTGCTTTAACATAAAAGAGGGATATTCTGTATGCATACTTTTAAAAGGTGAGATGAACACTGATTTTTGAATTCAAATATTAGTGTATCTACGAATGCTAAAAACATTTAAATATTTGTTTTTGTCTATAGATATCATGGAGGTAAATAAAGTTACCCGACAGTGATGTCAAAGATATACAGGTAAATAAAGTTACCCGACAGTGATGTCAAAGATATACAGGTAAATAAAGTTACCCGACAGTGATGTCAAAGATATTGCTTCCAACAGAACTGGAGACTGCCATGTCTCCGAAGCCTTTTTTGGCCACAATCACACTTGTAATCAGGTCTGGAATACTGGTTCCTGCTGCCAAAATGGTGAGTCCCATTATCTGGAAGATACAAATCACATTACCATACAGCTGATCATCTAAAAAAAAAACCCACATCAATAGGCATACAGACTCTCAGAGTAATCAGGCTAGATCTCACCAAAGGACATTTCTGCAAACAAAATTTTGAATTTCAGTTTGCCAATATAGATATAACTTTTTACAATCCTTTTTAAGGGAAGTATACCCTATATCCTCACCTATAAGTTGGATTTTTGGGAGTTAAAATTCTATATCCGACTTACAGGCGTGTCCTAAGAAGATTAGTATTTTTCTGGACGGCGTAATGTAGAGTATTTTTTAAAATAACTGTACTCCGACGATTATCATGATTAATGTTGACTGGATATCTGATACTATTTATGTGTTCTAATATTATGCATAAAGTACAAGTATTAATTGACATATTTTAATGATTTTATTTATTCTAAGTATACAATATTGAAATTGATTTGTTGAGAAAATGAATAAATAGTGGCGTATTTCTCAAAATATTATTGTAAACAGAGGTGAAAACATTAGAGCATTGATTTGAAATTGTCAAGGGATTCTTGCAAAAAGTTATACCGACTTATAAGCGGGTCAATCGCAAATCCTTCCAAAATAACCTTAAAAAAAAATATACAACCGACTTATAGGCGAGTATATATGGTACACAAGTACTAATTAGTCAACATATGATATATCTATTAAAATTTTACAACTAACTAATTTGCAGATAAGACAAAAGTATTGCAGAAAAATCCTTTACCATCTGCTGGGATCCTTTCTTTCCCAAATGGCTTCAGTTGTCTTTTTCTATTTTGTAAGGATGCATGCTATAGATCTAGTTCAACATTATGCATAATATAAAATTTTCGTTTGCTGTGGTGGTAAATTTTATTGACCTTAAAATCCAGAATTTTTTTTATATCTATAGTCCACTCAATATACAGCCCAAACTAATGGCATTGTAACAGAATATATGAGGGCTGTTCGATATGTAATGTGTATTGTACGATATCTCAAAAGCATTCGACTCAAATAGTGAAATGAACATTACATCTCTTCAAAGTATTCTCCGCCGTTTGAAATACATAATATCAATCTCTGAATCCATGCATTTCTGAAATGCGCCACGGTACACTGATTTAGGTAGACCTCTGAGGCACTGACTGATGGCTGAGCCAAGAGCTTGTCAGGACTTGTAACGGCGACCAGATAAGAACTTTTTAAGTTTTGGAAAAAGGAAAAAGTCGCATGGGGCTAGATCTGGAGAGTATGGTGGGTGTGGCAAGATGGTATCCTTCTCCGACTTCAAAAATTGCTTCACAAGCTCAGATGTATGTGATGGAGCATTATCATGAAGTAGACGAACATGCCTAAATCCTGACACAGGGTGTCGTTTATGATAATATTTCTTGAGCTTTTTTAGTATAACATATCTCAGTAATACCGACCTGTAACACTTTTGCCCTTCGACACCGGAATTTGTATGGCTATACCATCACATGAGAAGAATATGCAATAAAGAACCTTTTTTGTGTTTATGGTTCTTTTGGCAACTACAGGCCTTCTACCGTGTTTAGTTAGCCATATTTTGTTTCTGGTTTGAAATAGCAAACCCATGTTTCTTCACCAGTAACAATGTTTGCAAATTGTCTTTGATTGAATTTGGGAAACATTTTGAGCAATTGCTGTCAATATATGCAGTATCCACCAGGCAGAAATCTTTTGTACTTTCAAAATACACTTCAAAATGAAATGCACCTGCGATAGCGATATGCCAACAGCTTTGGCAATATCACGAATCATGCATCTGCCATAGCTTTCAATTATTTCCCTGACTTTTGAAACATTTGCCTTTGCTGCATCTTTGACGGACTCTGTGCCAGTCAGAAATTTCTTTCTCCATCTACGAACTGTCTCATAAGATACCTTATCAGACCCATAAATTTCCCCCAATTCAGTAAAAGTCTGCATTACCGAATGACAAAGTTTTGTGCAAACTTTAAAGCTCTAATTTCTTCAATATTCTCAACTCGTTTCCCAACCATTTTTACAACAGTGGTCAACGACTAGCTCTATTGAAACAAGAGATGTTTGTAAAACACATATGCCCCCCATGGTGCAAAATTGAAAAGGGTTATACACACACACATCATTTAATTGAGAGTAGTATCATCAATTCAAAATATTGAGCAGACAATATCTTCCTATGTCAAGAGTGGATTGACCATGTGACCTAAAAATCAATAGGGGTCATCAACTCCTGAAGATGTACCAGTGTACCAAGTTTGATGTCTGTCAAGCAAAGGGTTCTCAAGATTTTGAAGGGACAGTATATTCCTATGTCCAGTTTGACCCTTGACCTTTGAACATGTGACCTCAATTCATTAGTAGTCATATTCTCCTGATTATGTACCAGTGTACCAAGTTTGATGTCTGTCAAGCAAAGGGTTCTCAAGATATTGAACAGACAGTATATTTCTATGTCCAGTTTGACCCTTGACCTTTGACCATGTGACCTCAAAATCATTAGGGGTCATCAACTCCTGAAGATGTACCAGTGTACCAAGTTCGATGTCTGTCAAGCAAATGGTTCTCAAGATATTGACTGGACAGTATATTCCTATGTCCAGTTTGACCCCTGACCTTTGACCATGTGACCTCAAAATCAATATGGGTCATCTTCTTCAAAAGATATACCAGTGTACCAAGTTTGATGTCTGTCAAGCAAAGGATTCTTGAGACATTCAGTGGTCAATATATTCCTATGTCCAGTTTGACTCTTGACCTTTGACCATGTGACCTCAAAATCAATAGGTGTCATCTTCTCCTGATGATGTACCAGTGTACCAAGTCTGATGTCTGTCAAGCAGAGGGTTCTCAAGATATTGAGCGGACAGTATATTCCTATGTCCAGAGTAGATTGACCCTTGACCTTTAACCTTTTGACCTGAAAAACAATAGGGGTCCTCTTCTTTTTATAACCAACTCACATATGAAATATCATTACAATCAAGTGAATGGTTCTCAAGATATTGAGCGGACAACTCATGGTCTACCACATGGGGTTAAGATCAGCAGTTTGACCTTGACCTTTGACCACGTGACCTGAAAATCCATAGGGATCATCTACTCTCTAAGGAAAGCCTCTGTATCAAATTTTGGCTATTATCAAGCAAAGGGGTCAAAAGATATTGAGCGGACAACACATGGGCTTAAGACCAGAGGTTTGACCTTGACCTTTGACCATGTGACCTGAAGATCAATAGGGATCATCTACTCTCCAAGGGCAACCCTTGTACCAAGTTTGGTAGTTATCATGCATAGGGGTCAAAAGTTATTGAGTGGACAACACATGGTCTACCACATGGGGTAAAGACCAGCAGTTTGACCTTGACCTTTGACCATGTGACCTGAAAATCCATAAGGATCATCTACTCTCCAGGGGCAACCCCTGTAACAAGTTTGGTTGTTATCAAGCAAAGGGGTCAAAAGATATTGAGTGGACAACACATGGTCTACAGACCGACCGACCAACAGACCGACCGACAGACAGTTGCAAAACAATATGCCCCCTCTTTTTCAAAGGGGAGCATAATGACTATAAGTTTAAGGTCGATCAATCCTCATGTGATGTCATAGGTTTTTGCAAAACCTTTATTTAATTAAATTTTGCACAAGATAGAAATATATCTCTGAGAGGAATTTTGTTCACTGAATAAAATAAAAAATTTGGTAAACTTTTGATACTGAAAAAGTTTTTATTTTCCATAGATAATCAATTATTTATAATTTAAAAATGTTGTCAAGGGCAATAACTCCTATGCTGGAATTTCCTCTACTGCATGTCTATGACACAATGATTTCCCTAATATCCACAATTAATTTTGATATATCTATGAATTAGCAGTTTTCTTGAACTGTTGACATTTAAAATAAGTAATTTCAACAAGTTTTAATCAATTTTCATTATTCTGTTTAACGAAAATGTGTGATATTTTATGTTGATATATACTTCTGTTTTTGTATGTCTGACATCTTTAAAAAGGTGGCAACATACACATTTTCTTTGGTTATTGATTAAATTAAACTATACTGAGTGGAAATTAATATGTAGTTTTTCCACTTTCAACCATTAATATTGATAAGTCACATGAGGATTGATCCACCTTAAATTATGTGGAGCTGAAGGCTCGTGTTTATACTGTTGGAAAGGTATTGAATAGAGGTATTCAAGAGTATCATCATCCACGAAATTGCGCAAAGCATTATCGCGCTGTGGTACAATACATATTACACATCGAACAGCCCTCGTATTTTCATACTACTAGTGTCTAAGAAAAACCAAGTACATGTGTTGCAAAAAGCCTACATTAATCAAACATTTTAGGGGTTCCATATTCCTAATAATAAATAACCCAATAAAATGAATTTGATACAAGGCTGGTACATGTGTTAAGTATACCATACAAAGTGAAATTTTCCTATACTATAAATACCTCATCTGTTAAGCCTATTGTATTGCCCAAGGTATTGGTCCACCAGTTCATCAAATATGAAAAAATGGCAATCCATAAAATGCTCCCAAAAAATGAGCACCAAAACCATTTTTTCTTTTCCTGAAAATTGAAAACATGTATTATTTATATTGAATGAAAAACTGAATGTAAATTGAATGTAAATTGAGGAATATTTAAAACAATGCCTGTTCTACTGTGACCTGTGGATTATAGGACTTATCCTAGAGAATACAGCATTTTTAAATGCCACATTCATACATATTTCTACAATCCCTGCATTACAATCATGGAAGAATGGACTTGACTATATTGTAGTTCCTGTGACTTTGAATTTCACCCGACATCGATGGAAGTCACCTCAGTGTGGGTCAAGTATTGGGGTGTAATTCTCCCCTGTTACTTAAAATTAATTTAATTTTGGGGCATATTATACAATATAACTTGGTTTGGGTCAGTTTATGCAAAGCAGATTATAAAGAAAAGCCTAAAATATATGCATGACCAAAGGGGAATAACTCGTGACACCTAGGCTGAAGATCCTCTCAGCTTAATAAACTTGTAATGATATGCATTTTTCATTCACGATAATTACTTATTAAAATAAAATATAAAAAGGTACTGATCCAGACAGTTAAAAGTTTAACAGTGATAAAACGGACCTTCCTCTTGTTTATTACAAGTATCGAACTCCTACATCGCTACCCGTTGTTTAATTTAAGTAAATTAATCACTACTCCTGCAAGCCATAAGTCCTGACACCTAAATCCATGAACTTAAGCAAGAATTCAAACAAGTGATTCCAAAAATATCCCAGAAGAATATTAAACACTGTAAAACGTTCCAATCAACTATATCAACTAAATTAAACTTCGTAAAACAAAATCATTAATAGACTAAAATTACCAATTTGAAAACTATAATAATTTCCTGCTTCAGTAAAAAAAAAAGTTCATGATTGAATCTAAAAATATGGTTTGTCCTGACAAATAGAGTCCTTATAAAAATTATCATAATAACAAGAGATGTTTGTAAAACACATATGCCCCCATGGTGCTAAATTGGAAAGGGTTATATCCATGCATCATTTAATTGATAGTAGTACATGTATCACCAATTAAGAATATTGAGCAGACAATATCTTCCTATGTCTGGAGTGGATTGACCAGGTGACCTAAAAATCAATAGGTATGCTGTACCAGTGTACCAAGTTTGGTGTCAATCAAGCAAATAATTCTTAAAATATAGGAGACAATATACAGTGTGACCCTTGACCATGTAACCTCAAAATCAATAGGGATCATCTTCTCCTGAAGATGTACCAGTGTACCAAGTTTGATGTCTGTCAAGCAAAGGGTTCTCAAGATATTGAGCAGACAGTATATTCCTATGTCCAGTTTGACCATGTGACCTCAAAATCAATAGGGGTCATCTTCTTCTGAAGATGTACCAGTGTACCAAGTTTGATGTCTGTCAAGCAAAGGGTTCTCCAGATATTGAGTGGACAGTAAATTCTTATGTCCAATTTGACCCTTGACCTTTGACCATGTGACCTCAAATCAAGAGGGGTTATCTTCTCCTGAAAATGTACCAGTGTACTGAGTTTGGTGTCTGTCAAGCAAAGGGTTCTCTAGACATCCAGTGGTCAGTATATTCCCATGTCCAATTTGACCCTGTGATCTCAAAATCAATAAGGGTCATATACTCCTTAGGATGTACCAGTGTACCAAGTTTGATGTCTGCCAATCAAAGGGTTCTCAAGATATTGAACAGATAGAGTAGATTGACCCTTGACCTTTGGACCTGAAAAACAATAGGGGTCCTCTTCTACTCATAACCAACCCACATATGAAATATCATTATGATCAAGTGAATGGTTCTCAAGATACTGAGCGGAAAACATGTGGTCTACAGACCGACCGACTGACTGACCAACAGGTGCAAAGCAATATGCCTCTCTTCTTTGAAGGGGGGCATAAAAATTAGCATCAACAACTACCAAGTTCATTTTTTAAAGCTATTTATCTTAAGTGTTCTGGTTAATGAGTTGTGTTCGGATGGATATTGAGCTTCCAACCAATCACAGCTTGTTCTTTTTGTCTGAATAAAAGTTATCCCATCAAATAGTGATTTGAATACCAACATTCTGGACAGGAATATAAATTCCAAATATGTAATATTTAACGATAATAAAAACATAATGACCTTGATTGACCTTGATTGAATAAAGACATAATTAAAATCATATTTACTTGAAAAACGTTCATCATCATGTTATATATTGGAGATAAATATTTCGAATATCAAGCACCTTGTGAAGTAGTGCGTGTAGGAATATTTGAGGAAATAGAATTGAAATACAAAAACTTCTGACTAAGATTAAATGCTAAATTAAGAAAGTTGTACTATATCAGGAAAGAATTCATACAAAAAGGTTGGTCAGCATCTGCTTACAAAGATCCATGTAAAATATACACACTGAACAGTCAGAACAGTAATGCATTAAAACTGAATAGCAGAACACAAGAAAGTTAGTCAGACGTATAGACTGGACAGTGTGGTGTAATTATGTATATTGATTAGCCCTGTAGCTTGACAAACGCCATTGCCACTTATTCTATCAAATTAATGGCCTATTCATAAATTGTTTTAATTTATGAAGCTTTATTTAAAGATAGATAGATAGATAGATAGATGGACAGACAGACGGACAGCATGACAGATAGAAAGACAGACGGATGGATGAACATACAGCCAGATAGATAGATGGACAGACAGCACATAATGCTTCACACTTTTATTCAGTTTTTGACCTGAAAGGAATTCTTAAAAAAGAATTTTAATCCCTGCATCTATCCATCCATCAAGTATTCTGTAAGTATTGCATAGCAATACATGTTTTCTACCATCCCCAATCCTATAAGTCATGGCAAACTATAGAACTAGCCCCACACAATAAAAAGAACACCGACACTAGACAAACAGTGTACAGCCAGTTCAGTCAACCTGGAAACTAAGTCAAACAATTTTTCTTAAAACTATATGATCCAATGTTCATGTATTATTTTTGTACAGAATTACTTTAAAGCAGATAAATTAGTTTTTAAAGTTATTAACTTTTCCTTAAAAACATTTGCATGTAAAAGAAAACACTGAAAAGATTATTCAATTAAAATGTAAATATAGTGGGTCAGCATAAATTATACATTGTCTGCTGGGTGTCTATAAATAGTCCCACATGGCCGAGTGATGGTTGTTTGTAAACACCGATTTAAAATCAAATAAATCAAATAATTCTGGCTAAAACAGGTGAAATAATGTATGACATGTGGTACAGCCTCATAAATACATACATGTACGTGCAATGATTTAACAGTGTTTTTACAAGGTGGAAAAAATTTGTTGAAATTCAGACCATGCAACTTTAAAATAAAAATGAAATTCATTTTTGTCTACACATTAGATACCCACATATCAAATTTCAGTTTTCTAAGTTAAACCATAATGGAGAAAGTCAGGAAAACTACATTCTGCTTAAAGTATCATAAATTTCGTTAAAATCAGTCAATTGTGATGAAACTTGAACTTGATCTGTAAAGATACACTAGCAAATCACATACCAAACTTCACCTTCCTAAATCAAAGAATGAAGAAAAAAGTCCAGAAAACTAAATGATGACAGTATATGCAGACAGAGAGGAAATTACAGTAGTAGTAATCTCCTTCCGCGAAGCCGGTAAGGAACCAACAGGATTATTGAATATAAAATAAAAGCAGAAATACATTCTATATTTGCATGTTTTAAGGAGAGTGATTCCTTCATTACTCCTAGCTTTATTTTGTTTAATGGCACCACATCAGTAATGGTTGTGTACTGTACCTGTTTACGAACATCTGGAAGTGTAATCCACAGGGGGAACACTATAGGAGCAACAAAGACATACATAATTCGACTTCTCCAGCCTGAAGGCCAGCTCAGATCTAATGGTTCCTCCTCCTCCTCCAATGTCTGAAAGAAAGATTTGATATTAATGTCCAGCACACAGGCCCTCTGAATATGATTTGAGTATCTTTGATAGTGAGCAAAGCTCTCGAAGCAATGTGACGAGCTCAATCCAATGATTCCATGTGAGTCAATGATTTGCTCGTCATCAGCTGAAAAATGATGGGGATTACCCAATGTATATGTATTCTGGAAAAAGGAAGCTGTCATTGTGGAAATATCGAAATATTGTGTTTTCCTCACTTAAAATTTTTTTTAAGGACACTCCGTGAATTATGTAAGCTTTTCCTACTTTGAAATTTGTTTTATTAAATCATGGATGACATAGTCACTTTTATCTTAAAGGGACATGGGCATGATTTGAGCTGAAAATTTTCAAATTTCATTTTTCCATTTTTAATATTTAGAATGCTTAACTAAGGTATTTCTAATGGTTAGCAAAAATTTGAATATCAGTTGACAAGGTACATGGGAGATACAGAGCTCACAATTGCAAATATTTGTCAGTTGTTTCCCCTATTTCAAACATAGGTGGTGCAAGACTCGTTTACGTCCTTGTTGACTTCCGGTGTACATAAAATTTATGAGAGATTGTAAGGTTTTTGTTGTGCAAATAGGGAGCGGGGGTAGAATTCCCGAGATATGAAGCTTTTAAAAAATTCAACTGGTTCATTGCCATCATATGTGACAGCGACAACGATCGTTTTAAGTTCCACTCAGCATCGTGCGCTATAAACTTCAGTCTTCAGTTCAGTCCACGTCCGACTACACAGATATCAGATGACGACTTTATTGCAGAAAGTATTTACAGGGGATTAAACATTTGCTCTGTAGATCGTAATATTCTGCATGAATGTTTTATGCTGAAATTTTTTCTATCCTTAGCGATACAGTCATCAATGATCTTATAATTCTATGACTGCCCCCCCCTTCTAGACTAGATCTATAATCGAACAGGGGAAATTTGAGTCATCAATATATAAACGAAGTATGGTACAAAAATATATTTCAGATGTCATTTAAAAATTAATTTTAGAGTTAACCAAGGTAATCAAAATATGAATGAACGCGATTGCTACCAGCACCCCCCCCCCCCCCCTCCCTCGGTACGACGACACGACTGTAATGGAGGGGTGGCTATAATCAGACTGTAACTGTAAGGCAGTGAATATTCCTAGGTCTTGTTTTCGTTTTTGATGACTGGATTGTAAATTAATTTCAACACTTTACTTTCATTGTTAATTTTGTTATAATTCAAAAAGTGTTGTAAAATATTGTTTGAATTTCAGGGAAAACGAGTCTGGATTCTTCAATAGTAAATACGTATGGAATTAATCAAAATATGGGATGATATTGTCAAACTTTCATAACTTATCAAAGTTTGCATTATCATAGTTATGTTGTTATGTCATGTTTATCAACTGACCCACGGACAGTCCTAGCCTATTTTAACTGTTGGCGCAAACCAGAAGAAAAATGCATCTCAAGAGATTAAGATATTTCTGAATTTTTTAGAAATAAAATTTGAATCATATCTACTTTTATCAAAATTAAATGCAAATTCATAAAGCTATAAATTTATCCAAGTGAAGTAAATACAAATTTCACTGTCATATATACAATGTTGTGTTTATATAAAAGCCACACACAGGCCTATTGTTCATTGTGGTTTTTTATTTTAAAAAAATCATTGCATTACGTTTTTCAATATTCACTTGTAACTTCGATTTCAATCTGAAGTATGAACATTCAAATTGACCTTCATATTGAAAAGTGTACTACATTTGTTAAGTGATGTATTTTAGTATTAAATCATTCATATCATGAACTGTCATGGTACATATAAACATGATAAATCCTTATACGTGAAAGTAAACACGGGTCAAATTATGTAGGCCTACATCAGTTTCCTGCAACACCATGGACAAATGTCATTTGGATACAACCATTCCTATACGAAGGATACAGTCGTGCTTTTCACACAGAGTACAACCAACTCATAGTATATCAATCATAGTATATGGATGGAGACGTGAATTTAGAAGTTGAAAGAAAGCTTGAACTTCCGTCTTATTGCAATCCAAATTGTGATATTCAATTAAAATGTAGAAACTCAAAATTTTGAATCATTATTGTACACCTAGCATATGGGGTAGTAAAATTTATTTGACCTGCCAATTTTTATGCTCTCGCTTGCCCATTAATATGGACTAATAAAAAGTTAATCGCAAGGACTGTTTACCTACTGTGACGTCATCACGTAAGTGATAAAAGTTAAAACACGCAAATAAACTGTTAAAGAGAAGTTATACATATACATTCACTATTATTATACTTTCATGTAAAATACTCGAACCTGATTGGTCGAGAAGCATTTGAAAAAACATATTGTTACCCTCTGAGAACAAAAAACACACGCCCCAGGGTGATAGTATCTAGCAACGGGTAACAGTTCTTGACAACGGGTGATATTATAAAAAATTATCACATGCGTCAAATTTATGCGCATACGGTTCGCCGTAGATTGCTAGACGACGTCGTTTGAGCATTTGTAATAAACGCGAGTACCCGCATCGAAATACGAAATATCGCATGACAGTGATTGATCAAATGTCAACAGACGTAAGTTTTTCTGCTTTCCAGTTTACATAACATTCAGTATAATAAAACAAATATTGCATATAGTTGAGGGTAACATTGAAATTTTCACCCCTCGAGAAACCATTGTCAACCTCGGCTACGCCTCGGTTGACAATGGTTTTCTTGGGGTGAAAATTTTCAATGTTACCCTCAACTACATGCAATATTTATATATTACTACACATTTTAACAGCTTAATAATAGAAATTTAGAGATATATGGATATATTTAATAATCGATATTCTTAATCCTCGAGAGAGAGAGAGGGGGGGGGGGGGGTGGGGTGGGGTGGGGGGGGGGTGTCCGCATCTTATTGTTTTAAACATATGCAATTCAACAACTTATAAAGAATTCTGATGTATTGTATATTATATATTCAACCTAAACTACTGTTTAAGCATGTAAACTTAATTATGAAGTAGTTTATAATGAAAAATGTTCAATGTGTATTGAATGTATTTATTTAATTGATGTGACAGAGAAAATTCGGTTGCAGCTGAAACTCTCAACGTTCTTTCCTTTCCGCCCTGAGAGTCTTGCAATGCGTTTTCTAAGTTCGTCTCTAAGCGCAGTGAGGATGATCCCGTTAACTGGGACTATAAATACCTCCAGTGAGGTCCTACGAACCGTAATCCGCCGTCGTTACTAAATATTCAACAACTTTCTAATCTAAAGGTGTCCTTCCGACGCTCTCTTAAACTTGAGGTTAGAAACACCTTGGACGTTAATGGATCGTGCGCCACCTGTAATCAAGGGCGATCGAGTAATTTGAAGTTTTATTTGCCATTCTTTGTTATGTACCATATATAATCGCCAATAAGTCAGTTCACTTATAAGTCAATGGAAACTTGACATTGTTTGCTGTCAACAACTTGAACAAGTGAACTGTCATTGTGTGTATGTTCAGCTGTAATTATAGAAGTCTGAAGGTAAAAATACATATATCTATAACTAGACAAGTCTTCTCATACCTGTGTACATTTTGTTGTTGTTGATAATATTTTTTAGTTTGATAACGAAGCTAGAAATCCACACGTCTGAGTTGGCGACCAGCCTCTAACATACAACCACTGCCAATCATTTTGTAGGAAGAAACCGTAGTACCCAGAGGAAATCCACATGTCTGAGCGGGTGACCACCATACCCTCTCACATACAACCACTGCCAAACATGGTGATCAAATTCAGGCAGTGGTGAAAAGTGAGCGCATTAACCACTACGCTACCCAGACAGTGTGAGTATGATCCCCAATTAGTTCTATACTCAACTTTGCATTTTAAAGTGGATCTCTAAAAATACGGCACCGCTAAACATGATATGCCTGCTGAGGTGACTTCCATCAATGTCGCTGTTTAACATTTGTTTGACAGTACCGTTAAAATAAAATTCCCTTGTAATATGCACATCTCCACATTGTGATCTTTCTTTGTACCAAGTTTCATCAAAATCCCCCAAAGGGTGTAGGAGGAGTTGCGGAGACAAAGTATTTTGAATAGAACTATCTCCCCCCCCCCCCCCCCCCCCCCCCATGTCCAAGAGCCATAATTTCTTTAAACAAGAGGCCCATGGGCCATATCGCTCATCTGAGTCACCTTGGCCCATATCTGAAGACTTTCCATATATATTTGCATGTAAAACCTTAGTCCCTATTATGGCCCAAACTACCCTTTGCAAACTTGAATCTACACTATGTCAGAAAGCTTTCATGTAAATGTCAACTTCTTTGGCCCAATGGTTCTTGAGAAGAAGATTTTTAAAGATTTTTCCTATATTTGTATGTAAAACTTTGAACCCCCCCCCCCCCCACTTGTGGTCCCATCCTACCCCCCGGGGGCCATGATTTGAACAAACTTGAATTTGCACTATGTCAGAAAGTTTTCATGTAAAAATCAGCTTTTCTGGCTCAGTGGTTCTTGAGAAAAAGATTTTAACTATATATTTGTATGTAAAACTTTGATCACCCTTGTGGCCCCGGGCATCCAACCCCCGGAGCCCATGATTTGAACAAACTTGAATCTGCATTATGTCAGGAAGCTTTCATGTAAATCTCAGCTTTTCTGGCTTAGTGGTTCTTGAGAAGAAGATTTTTAAAGTTTTTCCCTATATATTTGTATGTAAAACTTTGATCCCCCCTTGTGGCCCCATCCTACCACTGGGGGCCATGATTTGAACAAACTTGAATCTGCAATATGTCAGGAAGCTTTCAGGTAAATTTCAGCTCTTCTGGCCCAGTGGTTCTTGAGAAGAAGATTTTTAAATGATCCCACCCTATTTTTGAATTTTTACGATTATCTCCCCTTTGAAAGGGACACGGCCATTCATTTGAACAAACTTGAAAGCCCTTCACCCAAGGATGCTTTTGGCCATGTTAGGTTGAAATTGGCCCAGTGGTTCTGGAGAAGAAGTCGAAAATGTGAAAAGTTTAACAGACAGACAGACAGATGGACAGACAGACAGACGACGGACAAAACGCGATCAGAAAACCTCACTTGAACCTTCGGTTCAGGTGAGCTAAAAACATTGGATAGCATTCCCCTTGCAATATGCAGAGCTCCACATTGTGATCTTTCTTTGAACTAAGTCTCATCAAAATCTCCCAAAGGGTGTAGGAGGAGTTGCGAAGACAGAGTATTTTGAATAGAACTCCCCCCCCCTATGTCCAAGAGCCATAATTCCTTTAAAAAACATTGGACAGCATTCCCCTTGCAGTATGCACACCTCCACATTGTGATCTTTCTTTGTACCAAAATTCATTAAAATCCCTCTAAAGGTTTAGGAAAAGTTGCAAAGACAAAGTATTTTGAATAGAAAAAATTAAGTCCATGGGCCACAACTCCTTTAAAAAACATTGGACAGCATTCCCCTTGCAATATGCACAGCTCCACATTGTGATCTTTCTTTGTACTAAGTCTCATCAAAATCCCCTAAAGGGTTTAAGAGGAGATGCAAAGACAAAGTTAATGGGACAGATGGACGACAGCGGTGTAGCATAATACACCTACATTTCTATGCAGGCGTATAAAAAGGAATTAAGGATGAATAAATTTGATATGAATGAAAAGTGGATGATATGTACAATAATATTTTGAAAATGAAAACTTTCAAATTTACTTTGTCTTGTCAAAAAATACAGTTTTAGTAGAAAATAATCTGAAAAAAATTAAAAACCTTTGCTAGACTCAAATCCACAATCTACAGATAAGCAGTCGACATGTTAACCGACTGAGCTACCCAGCCAGGTGATTAGATTTAATAGGAAAATACAAATATTGCTGATATCTATATTTTCATTTATGTTTTAAAAGGAAGTCAGCCATTATGACAATGTAGTATACCTCCGTAATCAAACTGTCAAAAATAATTCCTAATTTTTTTTCAATAATAATTGTAGTAAGGAATAACATTAATGATGCAGATTCTATACTGTATATCATCCAAAGGAAAATAATATACAACTACATACTTCCTCTTTCTTTGTATCTTTGTCTCCAGAGCCGGACGCAACATCCGTATTTTGATTGGCTACTCCATCCACAGCCAACAGAACTCCATCTCCATTTCTCTCATCCTGATCTATGGCATTGCCATTGGTTACTGGTGTCAGGGCTTCTTTGCCATTGGCCTGTATGGTGTTATTGTCCTTATCCACATGTACAGCATTTGGGTCATCCGTGTGAGTGGTTCCTATGATGACCTTCAAGGTTGCTATTGCATGTAAGTGCATTGCCTTATTATGAGGTTTACCTGCAAATATTTATGCACCACTTCATCAGTAACGGTTTTAAATGCATGGTCAACTTAAACAATGTTTCAAAACACTTTGTACACATAATAACGAATGAAGATGTGTCTAAGGAGCTATAACATGCTTAACAAAATTAAATGGAAGAAAATTTAAGACATGCATAATAAACATTGCCCTATTGTGAAAAATTGCAACAATAATTATTTCATTGTAAAATCATCAAGAAAAATCTTATACAGATAGGCAAGCCTAATGCTTTAATCCCGATTTCACCAGATAGGAAACAAGATCTAAAATGATAAGTAATATTTTACTGAATGTTTATACATGCATTTATGACAATAATTGGGACAATTCATCTGTCAAGAGGAATATCCTATCCGATACCCAGGCAGCACTACTGCAATACATCAGAATGAAGAAGTAGCAATCAAGTTTTCATGTCTTTTCACATAAAAGCAACTTTACACAACAGATGAAAAGTGATTTACTGTATAATATAGTCCAAACCAACATCATATGAAGTGTTTGGGGTTGTGGTTGCTGTTATGTAACAAATCTTGGTAAATCTAAGTCATTCTGACATTTAAATTTTTTCATAAGAGTTTGATTCAACTGCATTTTTGCTATCTTTATGACTGTCCATTATTTCCAACTGTACATGAAGTTTCATAAAGGTGAAAGTCCAGCCTTGCTGTCCGATCTATATCATACTTTGTCAGAATTATATCCTACTTTCAAGTCGAAGATCAATAAGTGTACAATCATAAGGGATTTGCTACCGAATGGGACACAAGTGTTTCAAAAATCTTTCTAAATTTCCACCTTGCCATGCCTAATGATGAACTTTCAGTTCAGTTTGTATCAGTAATGACATCGTATTACACTGTGTGAAATCACACAGCTTCACCACTAGACCTACACAAAATCCTGCTGGACATTTGTTATCCTTCTTTATGATGAACAGATTTCTGTAACAATTGGATGTCATAGATTTTCTCCCCTCATTAATTGTGGCTTTCACCCAGGCATTTGAACTATCTAAACTAACAGTTTATGTGCAATCAATATTTCTGTTAAATATTAACACAGACTCACTGTCTTTATGCATCGGGTCTATATGATGAATTATTAGTTCCAATATTCCTGGCCTGAAGTGGTTTCCTCCAGAATGTAAAATTGGCACACTTAGAACTCGTTCTGGTTTCTGAAACAATGATTGATTTATAAAGATGTAAAAATTACTTCAAAACCAAAGAATTAACAAATCACTATGATATAGCTGCAATATGTTTTCAGTTTTGAATGACACCAATACATGTACATTATTTCAACAAAATTTTGTGAACAGAAAAATAATTTTCCAATCAAAACATCTGATAAACTTTGATTTACCTACCAAAGCATCATTTAAGCCAGTATTTTAAGATTATTTGCTAATCATTGAATTGGATGAAAAATTTCACTGACTAATATATATGATATTAAGCCAACTAATTAATAAGGTGGCTATCTGTTGACTAAAAACAAGCCTCAATTTGATATGATCTATGAAATGCTTCAATAAGTGGCATCTGTGATCTCTAATATCATTATGTCCCTAAAACTGTAATTCTCAATAAATGTTGCAGATTGTTGATATCTAGGCATTGATCCAGGATGATTATACATTTTAACATGGAATAGATGGTTTTCATATGACATATTTTGACCCCGAGTTATTCCCCTTGGCCGCCATCTTGTAGGTCAAACTGGTGGATTTTCCTCTTTGGGCAACCAATTTCAAACATGTAAGGCAGAAATATATGGGGGGGGGGGGGGGGAATCTTTAAATCTTTGCAATATTGCAATTATGAAGTAAAAGATGCATTAACAAATGTATATTAATAAGAAAAATAGTTTATCTCCACCTCAGTGACCAGAATAACAAGGCTGATTTTGGTTGAATAATGAAGGGATCTGGGCATGTTAACCTACAATATGGCGGCCAATGGGAAATAACTCTTGCTTAATCGCTTCAATGGAAAACCATCTATTGTGCTAATTAAATAATGCAAAAAATTGTTCTGAGAAAGTAAATAACATGCATTAGCTGGTTGTGGGAATCTCTATGAAATATACAAAAGATCTAGGTCTAATTAGGGTTGTATATGAATTTGCCTAGAGTTGTATTTCAGTAGACCATGAGGCTGAAAAGGGGTGTTGTGTTTGAATTCCCATGCACCCCAGATGAGACCTAGATAACAATTTTATCTCTTTTGTAACCTAACAAGAGGCCCATGGGTTACATTGCTCCCCAGTCACTCTGGCCCTTCTGTTGTTCAGCTGTTGTGATTTTTAAAAAGATATTTTTGTTCAGTCTATTCCTATGAAAATTTTTGACCCCATGCTGTGGCCCCAACCTAGTTCCAAAGGGTCATGACATAACAACTTATTTCAATGACCTTGCTGTACTTGAGCAGGTAGAGGTAAAAGATCATGGTAAGAAATGAAAAATCAATATATGCACCCAGGGGTGCATGAGCCGAGTTGCATGGGATACAATGTAAAGTCAGGAATGATGTAGCATATTTATAATTGTGAATATTCGGATTTAAACTTTTAGAGTTATCATGCAGATCCAGATATTTCTAAAATTTTCAATCTCTTTTCAGGACTGTGACCTTGACCTTTTTTATCCAAAATCAATAGGGGTCTTCCTAACCTGCTATCCAAAAATATAACCAAGTTTCATTTGATTCAGTTTTAAACTTTTCGAGTTACTGTCCAGAAACCATATTTGTCTGAAGTTTTCAATCTATTTTCGGTCACTGTGACCTTGACCTTTGACCTTTTTTCTCCAAAATCTATAGGGGCCTTGCTTTGATGGTATCCAACAATATATATAAGTTTCATTTGATTCAAATTAAGTTTTTTCAAGTTATCCTCCTGAAACCAAATTTTTTTTGGAATTTTAATTCTATTTTTGGTCACTGTGACCTTGAACCTATTTTCTCCAAAATCAATAGGGTCTTCCTTACCTGGTACATAACAATATCTTTAAGTATCATTTCATTCGGATTTAAACTTTCTGAGTTATCATCCGGAAACCAAATTTTTCTGAAATTTTCATTCTATTTTCGGTCACTGTGACCTTGACCTTTGACCATTTTTCTCCAAAATTAATAGGGGTCTTCCTTACTTGGTACCCAACAATATATCAAAGTTTCATTTGATTAGATTGTAAACTTTTCGAGTTATCATCCGGAAACCAATTGTTGACGCCCAACCGCCCGCCCACATCACCAAACCAATAGCCGAGTTCAACTTCGTTGCAACTTGTCTAAAAATCTTTCCATAAGAAATCTATATACAAAATATGAAAGCTCCACTTTAAGTAGTTCAGGATATATTGCATTGGGTAGGTTTTGTTTAAAGTAGGTCACACTTCAAGGTTAAGGTCACAAGGTTGAACTATATGGTATCAAATGAAAGGTCTTGCCATAGAGAATCTATAAGCAAAAATATAAAATCCCTACTTTCAGGAGATATTGAATAGGTTAGGTTTTCCTTGCTACCTTAAATAGGATAATCAGGACAAAACAATATGCCCCCAACTATAGTTAAAGGGGCATAAAAAAGGCCCACAGGCTCTATCGGTCACCTGAGTATTAGCAATGCCCCCTTCAAAGGGGAAATAATCATAAAAATGCAAAAATGAGGTGGGGTCTTTTAAAAAGAGGCCCACAGGCTTTATCGGTCACCTAGAGTATTCTGAATATCTAAACCTGTTCTGAATATCTAATCCAAATTCCAATATTCAGTAAAAGTATAAAACAAGATGTGTTCTTAAAACTTCAATGCCCTCAAAAGTGTCTATACTGATGAAAGGCTTTACATAGTATGATAAATTTAGACCCATCCTAGAGTAAAAACCCTGGGGTTGCAAAATTCGCAATTTTGGTACATTCTCTTCTGCTTTTCCTAATTTATGCATTTAGTTTTTATACTCTAAACGTATCAGCAAATTTTAACAAGTCTTTCAAATAATAGAGACAATAATCACTATAATAATTTTGGCTCCACCCTGGAACCAAACCCTTTATGATCATGAAGTTTACAATTTTGGTAAAGGACTACCTACTCCTTCTTAATATCTATTTAGTTTCAATTTAGTATCAAAAGCTGTTTAAATGTTTTACACATATACACTATATATACACCAAGTTTGGTACCGCCATGAAATCAGAACCCCTATACCATGCATCATGAAATTTACAATAACTTTATTTCTATATTTAATCTCCTATTGTGGCCCCATCCTAACCCCCAGGGAGTCATGATTTGATTAAACTTGAAACTACTCAGTGTCAGAAAGATTTCTTGTAAATTTCAACTTTTCTGGCCCAGTGGTTTTTAAAAGATTTCTCTACTAGTATATGTCGATCTGCATGTAATACTTTGATCACCTATTGTGGTCCCATGCTACCCCCAGGGGCCATGATTTGAACACACTTGAATCTGCACTATGTCACAAAGCTTTTATGTGAATTTCAACTTTTCTGCCACTGTGGTTTTTCAAAGGATTTTTTTAAATAACTCCACCCTAGTTTTGCTTTTTTTAATTATCTCCCCTTTGGAAGGAGCACGACTCTTCAATAAAAGAATCCCCTTTACCAAAGGATAATTTGTACCAAGTTTGATTGAAATTGACCCGTTGGTTCTAGAGAAGAAAATGGAAATGTGAAAAGCTTATGGACAGACAAAAGGTGATCAGAAAAGCTCACATGAGTTTTTAACTCAGATGAGCTGAAAATACAGAAAAATATGAATTATGAAATGTCTTTCTTTGGTTTGTTAAATAGGAGATGACGGTTGTAACTATTGCAGAAAAATTTGCATAACCTAGCTATTAACGCAGGTTAAACATTTTTTCTGCAATTTTTGTGACCCTCGATGTTTAACAAACCAAAGAAGACATTTTATTATTTAAATATAAATGAAGCCTGGTGAGCTGAACAGTATCCCACTGCTGTACATCTCTATACACCAATTAAACTGCAAGTGCCAAACGAATGGATTAAAAAAATTACTATGTAATATCTGTGTGTCACACGATTTAAAAATGCATATAAAATAAACTGAACATCAACACCCCCCCCCCCCCCCCCAAAAAAAAACCCCAACAACAAAAAAACCCACCATCATTTTTACAACAAAATAATGCTTCAAAATCATGACTTTACAGTATGTGTTCCACACCGACCTTCAATGTTAAAACCCAACATGTGCACTTATTGAATTACAAAATGCAACTTGTCGATAATTTGAAACAGTGGTATGACTAGCAATTTATCCCTCAATACACAGGAAAATATTGAAAGCACACTGCAAGCAGTCTGAGCTTTCATTAAAAGTTTAATAAATACATGAAAGCAGTATAGATTTTTTTCTTGCTGATGCTTCTTCAGTATGGTACAGTTTGAAATTAGTGATCAATATGACATATTGAGCAGTAAGCCAAAAAATCAATGTCTTAGAGACAGTAAATCCTCTATTAAAAACAGAACTCGTAACTAACATACAAATTAACTATTAATAGTCAACCTTTGGATGGTTTTTGTGAAGTACAAAATGTTTGACATAGTGTTGAAATTACTTTTTTCTCTCTCATCAGCATTACATACAATATGTGTGCTCTATAACTTGAACTCGAGTTCAGTGGTCTGAAGACAATATGAAGCCAACATACGTTTGACAACAGGCCGCATGTGTGACTGGGTATAAAAGAAATTGTCAATATAATACAACAGCCTACAAAAAGAGCGGGCGAATTCCTGTTGACAGCAAGATACCTTTATACTTAAAGTGGCAGGCCTCATGTGTGATGTCAGCTTCATAATAAAACTCACATTCATGTTTTGCTTTACAAAAATCCTATTAATCATCCCTCCATCAGATACAGTATAGTGTGCAAAGAAAATAAAAATAAACACAAATATTTCTTGCTGAAGACACTATTGACCATGCCCATATGTATGTTTATATTGTTATTAAGCCATTCTATAAATGGAGGTAGAGTTATAGTTTGTTGCTCATGACTTAATGTATCTGTTCAATTAAGATATAAATTTAATTTTTGAAAATACATGTCAGTGAAGCTTCACACTAGCATACTTCAGGAAGCACACTGCAGTTCATATCACATGTACTTTCAATCTTATAATCATACTTTACTTTCATTTCTGTTGGAATTTCCAGCCGTTAAAATAGACATATACTATATCTATATTTATTATGCAGTTCTGTATATTCATACGTACATTGTTTACAACTGCAGCGCATTCATGAAGAAATGGCTATCATTACAATGTGTAAAGATTTCAAAGGCAAAACATGGGAAATGCTAATACATGTATAATTAGAACTGAATGATGCTGAATGAATCTCTGAAACATCTGCCGATTGTAATCAAGACATATAAACATTAAGATTTCTTCATTAATGGTAGTACATGTGTATATGGCAGGATTTGACACTAACAGGAGTCCATAGTTAGTAATCGAATTGAATCTTGCTTGATCAGTAGTCCCATGGGCTTAGTAATTTAATTTAGACCACAGAACTTTGCACACCAATCAATATATAAAGGATATTTATAGTAATTTGAAAAAAATATATATCATCCCTTATAATAACAAGAGTGTCGCAAATGGTACATGATACACCCGCGAAAATGCTTACATAGGTTGTTTTTCTTAAGCCATAATTTGTAGAATTTTGCTTCAGGTAGTATCACTGCCATCATCAGGCTGTGACATACTTTCTTTGCATTTATAATATGAATAAAGGGTTTTAGCTTAAAACTGTGACAAGAAGTAGATAGACAAACCAAGAGTTCTGTGTGTAAAATATTTCCCCAATTTGACAAAGTTCAACAACCTGTAAATATTTAAAACATCAACGAAAATTAAAAATTGTTGAGAAGGATTAGGGTTAGGGTTAGGGTTACCTACCCCTGGAGGCCATGGTTTTTGCAAACTTGAATCTACACTATGTCAGAAAGCTTTCATGTAAATGTGAACTTCCTTGGCCCAATGGTTCTTGAGAAGAAGATTTTTAAAGATTTTCTCTATATATTTGTATGTAAAACTTTGATCCCCTATTGTGGCCCCATCCTACCCCACGGGGCCATGATTTTAACAAACCTGAATCTGCACTATATCAGAAAGCTTTCATATAAATCTCAGCTTTTCTGGCTTAGTGGTTCTGGGAAGAAGATTTTTAAAGATTTTTCCTATATATTTGTATGCAAAACTTTGACCCCCTATTGTGGCCCCATCCGACCCCCGGGGGCCATGATCTTAACAATTTATAATCTGCACTATATCAGGAAGCTTTCATATAAATCTCAGCTTTTCTGGCTCAGTGGTTCTTGAGAAGAAGATTTTAAAAGATTTTTCCTATAAAGTATGTAAAACTTTGATGCCCCCCTTGAGGCCCCATTCAATCCCCGGGATCCATGATTTTAACAAACTTGAATCTGCACTATATCAAAAAAAAAAAAAAAAAAGCGAAAAAAAAAAAACCCAAAAAAATATAAAAAAATTTGACCCCCTATTGTGGCCCCATCCGATCCCCGGGGGGGCCATGATTTTAACAATTTAGAATCTGTACTATATCAGGAAGCTTTCATATAAATCTCTGCTTTTCTGGCTCAGTGGTTCTTGGGAAGAAGATTTTTCAAGATTTTTCCTATATATTTGTATGTAAAACTTTGACCCCCTATTGTGGCCCCATCTGACCCCCGGGGGCCATGATTTTAACAATTTAGAATCTGTACTATATCAGGAAGCTTTCATATAAATCTCAGCTTTTCTGGCTCAGTGGTTCTTGGGAAGAAGATTTTTCAAGATTTTCCCTATATATTTGTATGTAAAACTTTGACCCCTATTGTGGCCCCATCCGACCCCCAGGGGCCATGATTTTAACAATTTAGAATCTGTACTATATCAGGAAGCTTTCATATAAATCTCAGCTTTTCTGGCTCAGTGGTTCTTGAGAAGAAGATTTTTCAAGATTTTTCCTATATATTTGTATGTAAAACTTTGATCCCCTATTGTGGCCCCATCCTACCCCAGGGGGCCATGATTTTTAACAATTTAGAATCTGCAATGGCTCAGTGGTTCTTGAGAAGATTTTTAAAGATTTTCCCTTTATATTTCTATATGTAAAATTTTGATCCTCTATTGTGACCCCATCTTACCCCCAGGGGCCATGATTTTAACAAACTTGTGTCTGCACTATGTCAGGAAGCTTTCAGCTGTTCTGGCTCAGTGGTTTTTGAGAAGAAGATTTTTAAATGACCTCATCCTATTTTTGTGATTATCACCCCTTTGAAGTGGGCATGGCCCCTCATTTAAAAAAACCTTGAAAACCCTTCACCCAAGGATGCTTTTGGCCAAGTTTGGTTATAATTGGCCCAGTGGTTCTGGAGAAGAAGTCGAAAATGTATAAAAAAAAAAAAAAAAAAAAAAAAGTTTACAGACAGACGAACGGACAGAGGACGGACAACAGGCAATCAGAAAAGCTCACTTGAGCTTTTAGTTCAGGTGAGCTAATAAGGGAGCAAAACTCCAGCAATAGAGGTCAAAATGGATCATGGTGTCGTATCTTGTTTAATGTCCTTCTCGAGAATTTTTCACTTATATGGAGACGTCAGTAAGACCGGTGAATTGCTTCAAATTTAAGCTTATGCTCGGCGCTTACGGACACTGAGCAGTGAGGGTTCTTTAGCGTGCCACAACTACTGTGACACGGGACATCTGTTTTCGGGTAATCTCAGAGGACCCGTGACATTCACACCTGAGGCTGAACGTTTGGCGATGGAACTGTCACTACCTGTTTTAATGGCTTACAGTAGGTTTGCCACTGCTGATATTCAAACCCTGATCTTCCTCAAGCGGGGCAAACACTCTAACCTCTAGACCACTGTGGCAGTTTGAAAAGGATCAAATTGCAACATATGATCTAGAGCAATCCACAAAGAAGCTACATCGCAAGTTGCAACTTGATATGTGACAGAGAAATGAAATTAGAAACTGAAAACCTCAAATGGATGGACGTACAGACATTGCTCTAAAGACGGGCGTATAAAAAATTTTCATTATAATTTAAGATATGACATATCTTTTGCTACTGTTAATTTTACCATTATAAATTGATAGGTACATAATGTATTGTGTTTGCATTTCATCCCATCATTGTTCTAATTGCAGGATTTGTCTCAGAAATTTCACATACCTTTACTAGAGGGAGATTCTCCCCTAGTCGTTATGTAACTTAATCTGCTGTAACCTGGCAAGTACATCACTAGCCCAAAGAGATACCTTACAAACATGAAAGCCCTAGCTTAAATAGTTCAAAGGATATATTTGAAGATTTTTCCCATTTATCAGCATATAACACTTTGATCCCCTATTGTGGCCCCACCCTACTCCCAGGGGCCGTGATTTTAACAAACTTGGATCTGCACAATGTCAGGAAGCCTTCATGTAAATATAATCTTCTCTGGCCCAGTGATTTTTAAAGATTTTCCTTATATAATTTGATCCCCTAATGTCACCCTACTCTTAGATTGATTGATTGCTCTGCTGTTTTCCGCCACACTCAACAATTTTTCAGTTATCTGGTGGCGCCCAGTTTTTATTGGTGGAAGAGATAATCCAGATACAATGTACCTGGGAAGAGACCACCGACCTCCTGCAAGTAAACTGGGAAACTTTCGCACTTACAGGCGCAAGCGGGATTCGAACCCATGCCAATCAGAAGTGAGAGGCTATGTGATATTGAGCATGATGCTTTTACCGCTTAGCCACTGAGGCCCCCACCCTACAGTTAGAGGCCATGATTTTAACAAAGTTATATCTGCATTATGTCAGGAAAGCTTTCATGTAAATGTAAACTTTTCTGGCTCAGTGGTTCTTGAAAGGAAGATTTTTAAAGATTTTCCCTATATATTCCTGTAATACTTTAATCCCCTATTGTGACCCCGCCCTACACTCGGGGGCCATGATTTGAACAAACTTGAATCTAGTTTTCATGTAAATTTCAATTTTCCTGGTCGTTCTTGAGAAGAAGTTTTTTTTAAATGAACCCATCCTATTTTGGCATTTTTGTGATTATCTCCCCTTGGAAAAGGGTGTTGCCCTTCATTTGAACAAACTTGAATCCCCTGCACCAAAGGATACTTTTTATTAAGTTTGGTTGAAATTGGTCTAATGGTTTTGGAGAAGTCAAAAATGTGAAAAGCTGACAGACAGACCAATAGGTGATCAGAAAAGCTCACTTGAGCTTTCAGATTTGGTGAGCTAACATAAGGGATAAAATGCAACGGACCAGACTGGGATTTGAACTCAGGTCCTCCTGAATCTCCAGTCAGGTGTTCTACCAACTGAGCTCTCTGGCCACCAGTGATTAATTTAGGGTTACCAAGGAAATATCAATGTATTAGAATTGATAAGATGATAAACGTGTATTTTCTTTTTATTCCCATGTATATTGACGTAATTAGATTTTGAATTATTTCTCACATTTTGGTCTGATACACCCTGAACACCTAAAACAGGATTACATAAAAAAATATTCACTGACATTTAGCAGCATATCACAAATCCACGGTTTATATTCATTACCAATAATATATAAGCCAATATGTTAATAAAATTTTGAAAACTGATAAAAATGTAATTAATCTAATTAACTACTTAATTAGCAAAGTAATGGTAATTTAGTTAATTACATTTGTAAATTGCTGTCATTGTAAGGGAAGATTTTGGCAGAGTAATTGTAATTCAATTAATTATATGGTATGTAATTGACCCCTAACTCTGCAAAGGGACAATAATTAATTCTAATATTGCATATCAGCATATCATGCAATAATTGCACATGTGACTGTGATAGAGAAAAAAATACTTGTATTTGTGTCATCCAAGACTAATGATCGAATTACAAATCTTAAATGCATTTATATACACGTTAAGTTTTCAAATTAAGGTCTTACTTACCTCTATAATTTGACTAGAACTTCCCACTCTGGTTTTCTTCTTCGGCAGCTTGGATTTCACCCACCTCTCTATCTTATGGTTAAATTTCATAAAAACTACATAACAAATATATAAAAAAAACAAAACTAATGCTTCATACCAGTAGATTTTTTGGTCTGTGACGAAAAAAATAATCAATAGTAACAGGTCGATACTGTAAAATGTCACATCCCTGAATAAGGGCCACCATGTTAGGGCAAGAACATCCTTGCTGACCAGAGCACACATTCCAATAACAAATAAAATATTGAATACAGCAGATCCGACAATCGTTCCTACTCCCACATTACTTTTTGCTAGGAACACTCCAATGAGACTTGTAAAGAACTCAGGTGCACTGCCACCGGCAGCCATAAATGTTGCACCAGCCACATCTTCTGAAATTCCAAAGTTCTGGATTATGACTCCTAAAGAGGGTACAAAGAACTCATCACAGACAATAGCTAATGCTATAAACATGTAGATCATCCCTATCACATGTAAAATCACAGCTCCATGCTTTAACTGTTCTTCTGTGAAGGCATCCTCAAAGTAAAGGGCCTCATCACTTGAAGAGGAATTTGTAGATAGAAGTTGTCTCTGTCCAGGGACGAGCAGCTCTATCCCTTCCACTTGAAGGCCATTTGTCTGAGCGGTATCAAATAAGGAATTTCTGTTTAGCACTAGGAAGCTACCCACATAACAGGTAAGAAGTCCAGAAACTAAAATGCACAACCGCAACTTGCGGGTCCGTCTCCTCATAACAATGTCTAAATTCATATTGTTGTGTTACGATGGACTGCTTTCTTTGAATAATTACATCTTTATCAAACACTCTCTGAAATAAAAGAAATAGAATTAGTAAAATTATTTTGAAATTTTAACATGCAAGACAAAAAAGTTTAAAATGAAAAGTAAATGCAGACTATATATGCTAAAATCAGGTTGTCACACTGCAGTTAGAACTCTTTCATACAGAAACATCTACTCTTCTGATAAGCTCAACTTATTTCATACATAAAACAGATTTGGTAGTTTACAGTGTATCACCAAGAAGCACCTCCCCACTAACCACTAGTGTGAAATTTCCACTTTACCCCTTGACATCAAAGAACTTTTCTACATCAAGAGATTTATTGGAGATTTTAAATACTGTGATGACATGTGCAATGGTGTAATATTGTCTTGTACATGTTACAAATATCACAGTAGAAGAATAGGAATAATTGTCGGAACTGTTGAAGAATAACCCTTTGGTTGATAAATATTGGAAAATAAAACCAAATCCAAAGAATTTCTCAACTTCAGAAGTTTTCTTCAACATATTCCTCCTAAACAGTCATAGTCTCTTAAATCAATAGAATGGGAATTTGTAATTGGATACAACAAATTATGGAATTCATGTTTGATAATTAAGTAATGAATTATTATTTTATGAAAGATGTAGTCTCAGTAACCCACAAGGCATATGAAATACAAACACTATAGTATTATAGTATTTCAGGTTTTTTTCTGCGTGTATCCAATTTCTGCTTTGTTTGCAACAATTTCTGAATCACAGAAAAATAAATCAGCATAAATTTAATATAAAGCTTTGTTTTTGTAATAGAGTTATATAGCATACAGGTACATGCAATAATATGCTTTGCCCCCCCCCCCACCCCCCACCCAACAAGCACCAGATAACAGGCATGTAAGTCTCATTGTTTATTTAATAACTGACAAGCTAATTAAATGGGCCACGTTTCTTGTATCAATCAATGTATAATTATACCTGAGCTACTCATACTTGTAAGGATACATGATTTATGACTGTTTTCAACTTTGAAAATAATTATTGATATTAATTATTTTGCATTACAGCTACATTTGCTGATGCTTCAGATGGATCGTTCTTTCCCTTCCAGCTGATATACTGGAGGAGTTCACTGCAACCCTTTCTGCAAATAGACTTATTTACGTTATTATGAAAGGTGAAAATAACAAACAGTGATATGCATATATTTACTTGAGTGTAAACAAAAGTGCAAAATTGTTTTTTGAAAAATGGTACACAGCACAGATGTGTGATCAGCTGAGCGCATCTTCCGTAATTGACGAGGTGAAGGTCGATCTATCGCTCACCCGGATGAAGCCACTTGGAGTGAAATGGCTGACAAAGCTCTTTGATTACATGTGAACAAAACTTGAAATCGTCAGAGAAGCAGGAATATCATCCATATTGGGATTTGATTAAATTGTGACAGTAACTCAGAAATTGTGTAAATCATTTCATTGACTGAATTTTTGCATTAAAGTGTCCATGAAGTCAAAATATAAGTTAGTCTGAACTGATGTATCTTTATTAATAAAATACAGATTCGAAAGTCTCACGCTTCTAAGTGCCTTTATAAGCGAGATATCCACGGTTAAAATTGCCGATTTTCGCACCTGCTCAAAACCAATCAGCGGCACTTCCGGTTTTACTATATATAGCGATTGGGGTCTGTGACGTCACAACACATCAGTTTCAAAATGCCCAACGTAAGACATAGAGATAGCAGATCGTCAACTTCTTCCGACATCGGACTTCACATATCGTTTGAAGTCTCATCTTGTGACGATAGCGACGGAGAAGACCTGCAGGACATTGTTCCTTACCAGTTTGAACCTGAGGCTTCTGAATCGAATGAAAGCGAGCAAGATTCCTCACTTGGGGGAAGCGACGAAGATCAGCCGAGACTGGACAACACCGATTGGTATATTGAAATTAACTTTGATATAGCCTGCTTACAATTTTTTCTACTCCAAAACTTTAATATTAGTTTTCAAAAAGTGGTACATTCTAAATAAACGAATATAAAAATTCGTTTCTTTATCTGTTTTTAACTGCTTAAATCATTTTAACGATAGAACATTCTATCTAGGGTATACAGTATATATCTAATGGACAAGCGGATAGTCGTGTATCCAAGCCGTATATTTTCTAATATATATTGTTTATTGGCTTCAGATTTGTGAGTTACGTCCATAACAAGTAACAAAAATACTAAATACCGTTAATAATAGAATCTTGTAAATAAAGATAAATATTTAGACTTGCATAGACACGGAATTTGGGTATAACTATATGATTTGTAGGTGTACTTGTGGATACTGTGTACTAATGCCTACACAGAGGGAGAGCATCTGCTGTTGTGAAATTGACAGAGTCAACAGCAAAAAGGATTCATCCGACCGAAAGCTTTCCTGCATCACTCAGCATCCTGGATTCTCATCGGTGTGCCTAGATGTGTATGTGCTTGAGACAGCCTACTATCAGTACCGCTCCCAGTATGGAGAATTACAGACCAGCATTGAAGAGTAAGAACTTTTACTGTATTTCATTTTATAATCATCCTATCTTTACTTCATTTTAAATAGTCAGGAAACAAAGGTGTACATGAACACATTCATAAGTGTTTATACAAATAAGTGGTTTTCTAATGTATACAAACTTTCACAGAAGGAACAGATATACATCATATCGACAACTTGTGCGCTGGTGCTGGGGCTACCTTGGGAAAAATGTCAGAGTCCCCTTACCATCTTGTGCTGTTCAAAAGATAAGAGCTGCATTTCCATCTGAAGACTATGAGGGTTTCAGGGACCCACAATAATGCAGGTATGTGCAAGAAATGCATTTTCATTTTAAATTCAGCCCTAGTTCTCTACTTACAATTTGATACAGCTGAAAAATCAAAATCTAAGTCCTTGAAATTACTCAATTTTGGGGGTCTCCGTGGCCGAGTGGTTAAAGCATCACATTCAAAATCACACAGCCTCTGGTCGGCGCGAGTTCGAATCCTGCTCGCGCCGGTAAGTGAGAAAGTTTCCCAGTTTACTTGCGGAAGGTCGGTGGTCTCTTCAATAAAACCTGGGCGTCACCAGATAACCGAAATATTGTTGAGTGTGGCGGAAAATAGCAAAAAACAAAACAAACTAAATTTTGTAGTAATCATTATTCGAGAAAAAACAAAATTCACAGTACATGTGATTGGGATATGAAAAGCTAATTACACCTCTGTTATTAATCATCATTATGCTACTAAAATATTGACAAACTGAAAAAAGAAACCTTTTCACTGTAAAGTTATGAAAAGGAAAGTATCAGCTACAAAAATAAATTTGAACCATGGAACGGGATGTGGACCCTGCTTTCATGTTCCCATTAAAGAGTCGAGGGATAGGGTAAGAGGGGACAGGAGTTTATATACAAGCAAAGTCTCTACAAAATGTCACTAGAGTAAAATACACAATATGCTAACTTATCAATTTACAATAACTAAACACTGTATATATACTAGGAAAGTTTACAACTAATCTATCTATAGCAATATATACAATGTCATTTCCTATCAAGTCCAACTAGTTACTACAGGTCGAAACTGTCACACACTTGTCTCCTTCCTACAAAACCGTGACTTGAAATTACACACTGCCTCTTCTTTTTCAGGGTGCATGAATGCGCTGCACAGAGGAGGTGGCTTCACTGACGGCAGGCAGGCAATGGGTTCCAGCATTGTCGCAGTAGCTGATTTTACGGTTTCCTTCATCAGTGTTGATGTGTATTCTGAAATGTTAAAGAAGATCAGAAACATACATATTTAAAGTTCTTTTGCTTTTAATGTTATTTTTTTTATTGTACTGTACAATACTGTTATATATCAATAAACAATTGTTAGTCATGATTTCATTTCTACTTGTCTTGATAAGGCTAAAAAATGTATGTTGGTTTCCACTTTATTGTCCAACCCTAAAAATGGATTCATCGGATTATCCATGACAGTATATTGGGACGCACTACCTACCTGAACTTTCAAAAACCCTAATTTACCTTACCAACATAAATTTTGTATTAAGTTTACATTCATGCTGCATCTCGCTGTGCGTAAGAGTTGCACAAAGGGAAAGAACTATTGGGCAACTCGGAAATTGCATATTACTAGCACCGGCTGAAGTTGACTGAATTTCAATGCACGAAGGTTCTTCGATCTTCAATCTCTGGGGCATAAGAATAATTCAACATATAATAAAAACCAACAACCTACCTACCTACCGTTAAAAATGTTGAGGTGAAAGTGGAAACCAACATATATATATTTTGGCCTAAGTGACCATAAGAAACTGATTATGTGATAGGTACCGTATGTAGGCTCCACTGTAACCTTCCGAACACTATAGTCGCCCTGCTTAAATTTTGGGAAACTTATCTTGTACTGCAGGTCACCATCTCTAGTAGTAGCTTGTGACCTGGATGCATTCTCACTGTAGTGAATGGCAGCCATCATTAGCCTATAATATAATGTATATTTTTGGTAGTAAAAATCTAATCATAATTTTTATGATTTACCAGGTACAAAATAATATAGCGGGGAAGGGGGGGGGGGGGGGGGGGGTCATTTCTTGTTTGAAATAATATTATGGATATTTGTTATTATGCATGCTCACCTACAATACATGCCATGGTATGAAAATGAAACCATCTTTGGGGCAAAATGGTTGATGGTGCTGTGGAACGCCTCAATCTGGGAAGTCTGGAAGAGGGGGGAAAGCTTCGGGATGTCCTTCTTCATCTGTTTGGAGAGTATCAGATCTGACATCTTCTCACTGGCTTTTGATCCTATCCAGAAAGAAGAAAACAAATTATTTTAAAAGCTAAAAACTTGTTTACTCAGTTGTAATATTACAAAGTGAATAGGTAGCTTTGCATCAATCCATAGAATATCTTTGTATTCTTTATCAATTGGAAGTATAAATCAAATGAGTAGAATATTTTACCTGCTTTCAACCACTTCTTCTTCTGCTCATTGCCTTCAAGGGTGCTGTGGCACATGTTGGAAATAAAGTGTTGTGGCCGGTGTGGACATTGTGGATGTGGTTTTCGACTGACTCCCATTTGGCCCACATCACCTCTCCATTCCCATCTGGTGTGGAGGCCGCAACCCAGTACATGTGGTTGGTCAGACTCTTGCACCACTTGACCAGCTCTGCACAGTCCTTAAGCTTGGATGCTGCAACAATTTTCTTCTTAAGGCCTGAAATATTTTAATTAAAATGTGAAAAGATGTCTTGAATTTTTTATATAAATGAACAAACAATAAAGCAGAGAATTTTAATTCCAGCTAAACCCCATTAAAAAACCCAAAAAAACAACAACTTCAGTTGCTATTTCAAATGTAGTTTGTTATCATACTTATGTCCTTTCTGTGTAATTTATTATTCCTAAGGGTTGTTTTATACATTATTAGGGCAATTATATCATTAATTATATCATTACAGTAGGCGCTATATATTAATAATAATAAATAAGCATTTTAATTCTGACACTATGCATATTTTATTCACATGTATGTGCACATCGTAAAGCACTTTAGAGAACTAAATAAATGATGATAGGGCGCTATACAAATCTTTTGATTACAATTACAATCTTTATCTCCAACACAGGACAATTGAACAATACAAGTAAAACTGAATAAGTGAAAAACAATGCCAAAATCAAATCAAATTCAATATGTTCCCAAACTTTGTTTGGGGAACATAATTAAATCAAATTCATTATCATAATGATAACTGTGGTATACCTTTAGCTACATGCCAGACATCATAATAATGCACAGTGTCGGGCAAGTTCTCTCTGATCCATTTCTGGATTTGGAGATGTCTGTCTGTGACGATGGTCCCAACTTGTAACTCGTGGACTTGTAGCCATTGAATAGCCCGTTCCAGTCCCTTTTTTTCCATGCCATTGCTGTTCTTCACTTCATTGCTCTGTAAATCAAGATCAACTTTATGAATCAAATAACAATAAAAGAAGTGTGTTAAATTTGTAATAAGTACATTTTAACAAACTATTAAGAACTGAACTGCACAAAATATATGATACATAAACTTGAATTATAGGAATGTGATGCACTATTTCACTCTTACTTGAACTAGCTGTATGTCGATGACAATGCCTTCCTCTAAGTCAATGGTGCTGTATGAGCCATACTTGGCAGAGTGACCAGGAGAATCAGCTCGACCATCCCCACCAATGACAAGGGGCTGTCCCTTCTGCTGACATCGTCTAACATACTCCATCTGTTGGCTGTTCCATACACGGGCAATGGAAGGGAACAAAATGGAGGACTGATGGGTGGCGAAGGTTCTCCGTGAAATGGTGGCAATCCCCATACACTGCAGGACACGTAAAACCTTTGCTGCCAGGGCTCCAGAAAACAGGATGCTGGCAGACAGGGCAAGGTTCCCAGCTGGTATGGTTCCAATGGATGGCTGACTGCACCACTGCCAGGAGTATCCACAAAACATACACTCCGTAACAATCCGGACCATGGTCCCAACTACCTGCTGCACATCTGCTCTGGCAAACCGATGGCACATCTTGCAGCAGTTGAACAGATCAAGTAGCTGAGCTTCGCTCACAATGAACTTCCTTTCTTCTAAAGGGTTGTGTGGTACTTTACCCCTAAGATAAATAAAACACACGAGATATTCAATAATTTCATAGATATTTCATTCAAACCAATTTCTAGCTTCGTTTTCTAAAATTATATGTATATTAATTAATAAACTTCGAATATTTTAGAATATCAAATACTCTCATTGAAAATTTGAATTTGAAAGAATTAGACTAAACGTGTTCATGAGGAGAGGATATTGACCACAAAATTTAAAGCAAATATTTAACTACCAAAACTTTGCCCTAAATGTAATGGTAATTGCCCTGTCTCTATCAATAAATAACTAAACTCACTCCATATCAAGCCGTGATTCATCTGAACTGGAGCCTGATGGTTCATACATGGAGGCAGCTTCACTGTCACAAGGAGTAGCCATAGATTGGTCACTACTAGAGGAGTCATGTGTCAAAGCAGGTTTTTGTGCTGATTGCGAGTCTGGGATATCATCTCTCCCATTAAACTGCACTCCGATACTCCTCATTCTTGGTTGTAGCTCTGCTTGAACACCTTGATAAAAGACAGAGAGAATGAGTTTACTGTCTGTGACCTACACATTCTCTAACATTTTAATTGGTTTATAATCATAGATTTGCATGCATCTTTTAATTAAATAATCACCTCTTATTAATCATATTCATATTTTTTTTAATGTACTGTATTATATTTGACAATATATTTATGAAAATTGCTGCTAAAAATTTAAACATAAAAATCCAGTTTAATAACTGGAAAACAAACTCTATCAAAACAGAAACATACCTTTCTCTTTCAAATTTGCAGATACTTGCACTCTGACACTTCTTGCACGAGGGCCTGTTGTCTGGCATGATGTGGTTTTTTTTTCTTCATGTTGATTCTGATAAAAGAAAATATATTTCATGAGACGAGTGATAAGGCAGATGAATTACAATGTCTAATTGTCAACACACGCAAATAAACCTTAGTAAATACACCTCAACACAAACATCTTGCTTTGTCTGGGTTGTGTATTCATGGTGTCGAGATTGTAAGATCCCGAACCCGATCATAAATGCACACAATACCTAATCGAGTAATGGTACCAAATGTACATGAACTGATATGGGAAATATCAATTTAGTAAATAGTAGTGTTGTTCATTAAATCATATAGAGATCAACACATACTCATTTTAAAATACTGACTTTAACCCCTCTCCCCATCCCTTTAGTTATTACTTACACATGTAGCTGGATCTGGACCAGATGGACCCAGAGTGTCTGCGGCTACCATCATACATCCTGTATCCATGCCCTCATTTTCTCTTTCCTCAGTGGCTTGATCAGGACCAAGTAATTCAGCTAGAACCTAAAATATACAATACAAATGTTAGGAATCGATAGTAAATATACCATTAATTTGCCAAAGGAATATTACATGTATATATACTGAACATTTGCCAGAATGTACTTCATATTCCTAATTTTCCCACGATGTGTTGCAAGTCTAACTCTAATTATGGTTTTCAATTGTAATCATAATGTATATACTGCTTTAATGCTATATAGCAAAATGGATGCCCCCAGTTTCTATTGGCCTGTATTTCAAGATTAATCATGGTAAAGATTCTCTTGTAATGATATCTTTGATAGTTTGAAAATTGTATCAGTAAAGACAAACCCTGTTTCTTTCCCGTTTGGCTACAACCGAGCGCTCTGGGGTTGGGGACGACAAGAATGCCTCGTTGAGGTTGTCCCGTTTTCTTTTGGGGTAGATGGACGGTACCGATCCTGCACACAAACGTCTCTTGACCGTCATACCAAACTCCCTCATCAAGGAATACTGGGGTTCAAAGCAATCGGGGTTGAAATGTGCGGAACAAATCACGGTGTAATTGGACGGACCACTCCATTCAGCACGTGTAAGTTTTACGAAACGAGTCCACGCAGCACGCTGTCGCTCTTCCTTCGGGAAAACGTGCACGGAAACACTGTCTGATGGTCTATTGTTGCAGCCTGCAACAACACACATACGTCCAGATACTTTAGCAGTCATTCTTCCACGATTACCTCCACGATATAAACAAACTCAGATTGCGCCAAACATGTGTTGTGACGTCACGTCCGGAATACCAGCAACAGCCTCGTTATAGATGTCGTAAAGGTGTGCATTCGAGCGAAGATCATTTTTTGACCTATATCTCGCTTACTAAACAGAAAATCAACGTAATTTTTCGACATATCGTTTTTATTTATTAAACTGCGTCAAAAAACATACACTTGTATTTTGACTTCATAGACACTTTAAAAATTAAGACATCCATTCAAATGCTGGCTTCTTTTTTTTCCAATCCCTTCATAAGTTTTAAATATTATATTTTCACTATGACTTTGAAATAGTGAAAATTTGATTTGCAAAAAAACCTGATATACGGTATCATAAAGCATAAATCAGGGGCATATAACTCAAACTGCTAAAACTCGTCTGTATTTCCAAAATGAGTTAATTCACTTGTGCTAAGTGTTGATTATGATTGTACAAGATCTTGTATTTATTTCTTCTCAATTTTTATCAAGTTTGTGATGAATTGCACATTAAAAACTGCTGGTAATTTTTATACTAGTATATCATACCTTTTTAGTGTTGCCAAACTACAAAGCCATATTTCATATAGATGGCAGAATTCACAAGCTTAACACTATCCAGTACTTTCAGTACTTTGATTATCTTAATTGTGTGAGCATCATCATTACCATCATCATGAAGGTACGTGTAAATCAGATTAACAACTTGTAAGTATTTATTCTAAGTTTTTGTAATGTAAAATATCATTTAATCTACATTTACATTATATTATAACCAGGATTCATCTAGTTTTGGGAAACACTATTCTTTTAGGTAATGTTTGGAAATTTAAGAAGGGAATCCTGTTCTGCACCTACTACGGTGTAGAACAGCGACCTGCTGGGGGACTCTAGGGGTAATGGAGGGCTTTGAAAAAACCCAAACTTGCTCAAAATCTTCCTTGATTTTCTTTTTCATTTTGTCTTATTGAAATAAAAAAAATACAAAGGCTTTAATTTCTATTTATCAGCAACTTTAACACTGCACATTTAAACTAGGGGAATAGAAAAACTCCTTCAAGTGGATTTACAACATGTATGTGTTAACTGGAAAATATTTAATGAAACTCACTGTTAAATATTGAATTCATGAATTCAGTTAAGTCAAACCTTGGACGTGTCAAAGTTTTCAGATGGTCCCGTGAACTTAGACACAATGAGGTTCAACAGTACCTAGTTATCAGAATTCTTAATGATGTAGTTAGGGCTATATGGACATCAGCCTGGACAGCTCAGTGGTGAGAGCACCTGACTAGTAATGTAATGCAGGGGTCCCAGGTTTAATTACCAGTCCAACCATTTCTCCTTTCCTATATTACATTTGGTGCTGTGACTACCCCTGGATGTCAGGTGAGTGTTCTGCCGGAGGCAAAAAAATCTGGGTTGTGACAGTGTCTTCAAGGGCCACAAAAACAATTTAAGGAGAAAGGAAAATGTAGTAGTTAAGGCTATATGGACTGTGGACGTGGACATCAGCCCAGATGACTCAATGGTTAGAGCACCTGGCTACCAATGCAGGAGTCCCAGGTTTGATTCCCAATCCAGCCATGAATATTCTTTCCTATATTACAATAAACTTCTCTTTCTTGAGATAATGTTGGAAAATAAAAACCTCACCCTTTTAGGGTTTTGTTTTTATTTTCTAACAAAATCTATAAACCAAAAGGTTATATCAACCAACAAATTCTTCCTTTTTGGTCACCATTTCTCACACGTTAATCACTGATCATGCTGCAATTAAAGACTACTGATTTCAAGCTATCATACTTTATCTTCCTCTGATGTGAAAAACTAGGGCATGTTACTAGACTTTTATGAAACATAATTATTATACTGGAAAATTAGTGCCCTTTCTTTATAGGAATTAAATTAAGTCAGTAAAACTTTAGTATCTGTATTATTGGATTTCATCAAATACATCGGATTAATGGTTGAATAGATGAAAGATATTGAGCAAAGATAGACTAAAATTTTTTTAATCAGATCATAGGAATATTCTTGATTATTTTACTGGAACTTCAAGTTAATCTGTTGCATATGTCATCAAGAGTGTGTGTGGTATAAAGAATTCATTATCAAATCTGTTATTGCCCAGGAAAATTATCAAATTAAAAAATTTAAAACTTTACCTATTTTTCTATACATTAATGTTTCCAACTTGGTGTTGATAAACCTGTGTACACACACGGGATGACAAGTCCATCAGACGTGATCGCTAATGAATTGGGTTCACTGTAGTGTATTGGGGAAACTGATGCCATGCAAAGTCAATATAAAAAGAAGCCAGTCTCTGTGCAACAAAACAACATATTTTATAGGACATCTTTGTTGAAGCATACTTATCAGTGACAGTATTATGGAGGTAACCAGAAGAGCTGGGGGCTATTTACCTTCATTTAACACCAAATGGCAATAATTCTAAAAATGTTATTTTTCAGTATGATCAGGAATCAATACCTTAGGAGACTTTACCACCATGGCAATTAATTGACAGCTCATGTACATCTGCTGGTTCCTATGACACTTAATTATATTCATCACAAGTATATAACTACATATTTGTAACCAAATATTTTTGCCATTTTTACTATGGAAACATTTTTTTTCTTAGATATAAGTGTCAGTCGCATAGTGAGCGATTCCCTTCCACTGTTTACAATAATTATTCAGTTCACATTATCATGAAATTGATGCATATTACCATTACAGCATACTCCACAATGTTTAAACTGTTTGTATTTGGCCAATTCAACTGAATTAGTAGAAATATCATCCAGGGTCACAAAAAAATTATAGGGCGGGTGGAAGGATTTTATTTTTCAATTTTTATTTCCTGAGAAAAAAAATTAATAACAAAAGGCATATCACACAGTGTTAATCAAGTTAACATTCAAAGAATCCTTGGTAGAAGATATAAAACCAACATTCCGTGACTTTAATTATTCACTCATGTCACTGGGAAGCAAGTTTGTTTGAAATTGCAGTTTTTGCAAAAATAAAAAAATTTGGGGAGGGCCCTTTTTTGAGGGGCGGGCAGGGACGATAATCAATCAATTAATTTTAATTGGCCTTATAAGTAAAAACAATGGAATCCTGGGGGAATGATCTTCTATTGTATTTATATCCTTATTAATGCAAAAAACAAATTATGATAATAATAACAATTAAAATAAGACTAAAACGAAAAAGACCGATAAAAAATTAAAGTTAAAAAATAAAACACTGATGCCCTTCGTATGGCAGCAAGTAATTCTAGTACGAAAAGAAATACACATATGTTAAATATGAAAGCTCCATTACAAACCATTCAAAAGTTATGGCTTAGGTTATAGTCTTTCAAAAGTAGGTCAAACCATGAAGTCAAAGTCATAATGCTGCATGCACCAACAAATTGCAACCTCTAAATTTGATATCCAATGATTTATTTAAATAGTATTTGTATAACGAGTTTCAGAAATTCTATGCTGTAGAAATCAAGAAGTCACTCAAAAAATGAAACGCTATTATTGGGTGGTCGGTGCCTGAGGTAGCGGTTGCTACACACGGGTATATCAAGACCGAAACCACTAATTTTTTTTAGCAATCAAACAGCTGGCTTAGGCTATACAAACACATGTTTTAAGATTAATACAAATCATTATTTGCTGATTTGATTTCAAAGAAAACATAATAGAATAACAGCTAGTAAATTAGATTACAACCAGCTTGTGCATATAGTACTGAAGGAATACGTAATACATCTTCAGGTAGCCTGGACTCGTACATGAATAATTTTTTTTTATTAACCTCATTCACTGTTTCTTAAATTCATAGATATAGTGAATATTTTTTACCATTAATTATTTCCCCCTTTACAGTAATCCCCAGGTTGGGATATCTATTGAAGTTTCAACGCTAATTTTAACTGTGAACCATGAGTCTCTTGCAGGTAAGGTTCAAGTGATGCTAATTAAGGTCATGATTTACCAAATGCTTGTACATATATATTTAAAAAATGAACGCTTTGAGGTGTTGATTGTAAATTCTAAAGGGTTATATATAATGGGGCTAAAATTTTATTTGATAGATTGAGAGTTTCAAAAGATCTAGAGTATGAGAGTATGAAATGAAAAATTTAGCACTTAAATTCTTCATAAGAAAAATTGACAAAGGTATCTATTTTCCTTCTTGTAGGTTAACTGTGATGAATGAAAAGTAGGTAATTGAAAATTACATTAAAACAGTCCAACCAGTGATTATCAAAACATTCTATTCACATATTTTCAAAAAAATATTTATTAATTTGATACAATATGACAGCTAGTATACAGCCTAAATTTGTCCTGGGTTATTTTCAGTTTCTTTTCTGAATCCATTTTCAAATAGATCTAAATTCATTATTTTTACACCCAGAGAAAATGTTATGACTTGAGTTAATATAGCCTAGTGAAAATAAGGAAAATTCAAACTGCAGCAAAAAAAAAAGTTATATTATGTATATCATACTCTCACATCCAATGATTAAACACAGCGTTTATCCAAGATATCATGTGAAATGATAACAATATTAAACTGAAATATGCACTTTCAAGATTTTCTACTAATTCTATAGCTCTACCCTTCTACAATTCCGATTCCGATAAGAGAGATAGCAATGTCACTTACAAGCATCCATAATGTCAAATACAGACACTGATCAAATTCCAGCAGGTCATATGCCCAGTGACTCAAAATAAAGAAAAATAGATACATCCATCAAATATCCATGAACATACATATTTACCTAATCAATGGGAACCACTAACACTTCCATTTTGAGCCAGTTTGACAAAGCTCACCTTTATAAATGTTTCCAAGCTGACCATACACTGGTTCCCCGGTTGTATTGATGTTGGATGCTGATTTCGTCACGTCACAATATTCGTAGTTTTCTACCTGCATCAAAAATCAATAACCACATATATAACTGTACTTATCGGCCATTGGCTTCTTTTGAACTAGCAGAAGTGTGGGCCTCACAAAGCCATCAATATTTAAGGCAGCTGGGGTATCTTTTTTCTCAAATAAATAGCATAATTTAAAAAAAAAAAAAAAAAAAAAAATTCAACTGTTCAATAAATACATGATGTGCTTGGTGAATATTTATGTAGTATCATGAATTCATTCTCGATCTCCCTCTCTGCAGATTTTGTTGTTACAGCCAATTATTGAACTGAATCTTCAGATTTCTATTGTCATTGCCTTTCAACTTTGGTGTCAGCAAGGTTTACATTTGATGTGTAAAACAAAAATAACTGTTGAACATTCATGTCGATTAAGACCATGGTTTATCCAGGCCTCTCGCCTGTTTTATCAAACACTTCATAGAAAACTGTGATTTTAACATCTCCGTTACTGCCAACATTAATTGATTTTTGGTAAAATTAAAAACCCATGCCAGCAACACAAATATCTGCATCAAAGAAATATTCAAATGTAATTAGAAAGCGACATATTGTAGAGGCATCGAATTGTTTTGGTGTTACCATGCCAATAAGATCACTCTTCTGTTAAAGTGAAAACTTTCCAACATACCAATACTCGTACTTCTTTGTGTTTGATTAAAGGAAAACTATATATATATATATATATATATATATATATACACATGTATATGTATATATATATATATATATATATATATATGTATATATATATATATATATATATATATATACATATATATATATATATATATTGATAATGTAGTCATGAATCCGCAATGAAATATCAAATACCTGTTTTCAGCATCACAAAAAGAACCAGTTTGTGTTGTTGTCCTATCAGGGTGCGATTTGTTTGGCATTTTTATTTTGATGAAATTCACTAAATAAGAAACATAAAGCCCTGGCACTAAGTCACATTAAAATATTTTTATATACATAACCAACTAAAACACTAAGTCACATTGAAATAGTTTTATATACATAACCAACTAAAACACTAAGTCACATTGAAATAGTTTTATATATATAACCAACTAAAACACTAAGTCACATTGAAATAGTTTTATATATATAACCAACTAAAACACTAAGTCACATTGAAATAGTTTTATATATATAACCAACTAAAACACTAAGTCACATTGAAATAGTTTTATATATATAACCAACTAAAACACTAAGTCACATTGAAATAGTTTTATATATATAACCAACTAAAACACTAAGTCACATTGAAATAGTTTGGAATTTGGAAATTTTGAGATGTTTTATGACACCCACCCACTGTAAAGTTTTTCTTAATCACCTCCCGTTTGACAAGGGTGTGGCTCTTCATTTGAAAGGTATGAATATAAAGTACACCTTTGCCGAGATCTTGTGTAACAAAATACATAACTTAATAAGGTACTTTATTCAACAAGAACTCATGAATTAAGAATATATAACTATGTGAAATGTCATATCAAGGTATAAATATTTATTAAACAATCATGTAACCAGAGACAAAAATATTGTGGGAAGGGGATTGCATGATTGCACAAATTCCTTTTTTGTGCCCCGGCCGTGAGGTTTTAGTATTTACAAAGAAAACACCATATCTAACTTCTTACAACACTCACAAAACATTACACAAAAAGTAAAAAATAGTTTTATATACATATAACCAACTAAAACACCAAGTCACATTAAAGTAGTTTTATATATATATTATACACCTATTTACTGGCTATGAGGACAATAGCATGTTTATTGTCCCCCAAGACAGCAACTATTTCCCGAGGTGCAGCCGAGAGAAATAGTTGCTTTTGAGGGGGACAATAAACTTGCTATTGTCCGAATAGTCAGTAAATAGGTGTTTTATCATACCAAAGTAGACTTTACTTGTGTCAGACATACTAAAGTGAAGTAACTAACATTCGGCATTAGATGGAATCGACTGAGATGATCCGAGTGGTAAACTAAATTAGAGTTATCAGACTTGGACATATCACAAAAAAGAAAACGCGGGGAAATATAGCATCCGGTGAATCGTTTTAAGACTAGGGCAGATAGTTCAGAAACTATTTCAAGGCTAGAAGAAATAGCAAATTCATTCACCTAATTACATACAGCAAAAACATTCTAAGGTATAATAAAACCAACTAAAACACTAAGTCACACTAAAATGGTTTATATACATGTACATGCATGTATATAGCCAACTAAAGCAAAATCCATCATATTCATCTTTTCTATGTTGAGAAATGTACATTTTTTAAGACAGATTTTCTTCTGGAAGGTTTGAAAGTAGAAATGGGTGAGGATATGATTACAGCCTTTAGGCCAGAAACTACATCTGTTCACTCCATGAAGATCATAATCTCCATCTAAAAACCTGATAATTGGGTGTTTGTAATGCATGAGAGATACAATTGTCATAATCAATAGTGATTTGAGTAATAGATATCATTCTTTATGATGGAGTCTATTTTGGGGAAATTCACAGGGGAATTCAGATCTCAATGATTTTTTTAGTCAATGTATGCATGGTCAAATCAAAATGGCTGTCAGCATTCATAATCTCGACAATTTCTATTTTACAATCACTTCTCAAAATCTTCACTGAAATGAGAAATTTTACACAAAAAGGTGGAACATGCATTATATGATAATGTAAATTTGCAAAATGAACACAAAAATTTATTATCTTTGCTTTGTATAATTTGCACTTTGAAAATAAATATTATACGAAGTATACTGAAATTAAATTATCAATGATATATATGCAACACCTTTGTTTCTTAAATTTCAGGTTCTCGTAAAAAATCTTTTGTCTACATATAATAACAAATTCAACATTTGGGAAAAATATGTCTCACCAAGTCTTTTTTTTCTTCTTGACTTTTCTTGGTTTAATTTCACATTCATTATATATATATATACATGTAAATGATATTTTTATCCATTCATTATTTCATAATTTCTAATTAAAAAGAGATATTCTCTTTTAGGATTGGATGAATTGCCATAGCTGGGTTTGGGAGCAAGTTTGCAGCATCTGAATTCTCATGTTAATGTTATATAGATAATGCTGTTAATTCTTGTGACTGCATGTGTCATATGTGATTCAATAATTCCTTAATTAGTAACTACTGCAAAACCAATCATTATTTAGATTATTAACCTGTTGTTTAACCTACAACCTTCAGAACGTGTACAAACATTTTCTGAATAAAAGGCAGTAGACAATAAAATATCTAGCATCAGAAGATGCATCTGTGCATTTAAATCTTTTTGTCTTGTTCGTAAAACTATAATACCGGGGTATATATTTGTCTTTGCTCCTATTTAACCCTGAATATCAATGAGCACGTCTGTCAGTATAATCTGGTCTGATGTGGAAAATCAGTCCCAACTTCATATCCCACTTCTGGATGGATATTCAGTCCAAACAATTTATTCTTTCTTTCATTTTTATCCTCTCAATTCTCAGTTTATTATGAAAAGAATTTTGGTTTAAATGAAAGTCACAAGGGAATGAAAGCATCCAGATAAATGAGGCTGCACTGGATAGATATCAATGGGAATAAGAAACGAGGCTCACAGACCTTTAACAGTCACCTGAGTATGTGCATTTTTTACCTAATAGAAATGATTGTGTTACCTTACAGTGTGTGTGGTGGTTTTTTTTATACTCCTCCATTTTTATACTTTGTACTATATGATAGATAAATTGATTCATCATGCATATACTTGGTAATGATTATGCAGATTCTGCACTGCATGATAAGGATGACATCACAATAGCCAATACATGTATCAACAACTGGTCCGAAAATCCATATCACATATCAGACTGATCGGCATGCAAAAATGCATATCAAACCGAAAATTACGTATTTGCTTCTAACAGTCAATATTTTTACCATATAGTAAATCAATGTATCAATATTTCTATTGTAGTAAATCAATGTAAGAGAGTTTTTAACCATAGCTTATTATGATTAATATATCAAAGTTTTTACATGTACCATTAGTTAATCAATGTATCGGAGATTTACAATCGAAAAGTATAATGTATCAATTAAATATTCTGTAACCTGCTTTTAAGATGCAAAAACGTAACTCGAATGTGATAACATGAATATTATCTTATAAAATCAGCTTTTGGACCCTGTATCATATTAAAAAAAACATCAAAAATACTATCCCATTTGTATGAAATATTTAAGCATGAAAGAGTGCAGTATATGATAAATAGAATATTACACGCCAAAATCTATATCATATCTGCCCTCAGGCCCATATTAACCCTCATGCCTTCGGCCCTCAGACTAATATGGGGCCACTCAGCCTGATATGATCGACATAATGGTATGGGTTTAAACATGTAATATTCTCTATTTATTATATACATGGTGCTTATTAATGATTATGACAATTCTGCACTGCTAGATAAGGATGATCGACGTCACAGTCGCCGATATCAATGACTGGTCCAAAAACCCTTATCATATATCAGATCGGTGTGCAAAAATGCATATCAATCTGAAAATAAGATTGCTATGCATAGCCATATGTCCCCCAATGCCGCAAAAAAAGTTTAAGCACAGAAGTCCCTTAACTCCTGTAAAAGAAGGAGGTACAGTTTCTACAGTCATCTGGCCCAGAAAATTGATGATTTAAATAGGAGTCCCAAAATCTGCCATTCCAATAAAGAATATATAAGCAAACCCAAACTACATTTAATTTGATCCAAAATTCCTTCTTGATGTAATGACAGGAGCGTGAAGTTGGCATAAAATTGCCAAAAATGCTAAAATCCATGAAAAAATTCATAAATTCAGGGGGTTTTCCTTTCAGAAAACATGCAGCCCATGCGTCAAGCAAATTCACATTCAAATACATTTTTTATCGTCTATTAATAAACAATATATATTAATTTCATTTTGCTCAACAGATGGGCACACCTTTTCCTAGGCAATAATCTGGATGAAATTCAAGTTATTAAGCTCTTTTTGAAAAAAGGCGGGAGAAACTCTTATTCATGACGTAATAATGCTATCAAATAAGCAATAACTTTGATTTAAGTTGAGATAGTATACTTGGCATATATTTAACTTAATTACTTAAAACACAGATCAAGCTTAATTCAATTAAGACACATTTAAAACAGAGAAATTTTTGGGGCCTTTTTATATACACAGTCGTACCTTGTTCTTTGTAAAATCCAAATTGTGGTGGAATACTATCAACGACATATTGTGACTAACAATCTTGCAAAATTTGAACAAAATCCATCCAGCGGTCTCTGAGGAGTTACATCAACAAAGTGTTCCTATATAGTGTAGCATGTTCAAATTCAACGAAGTCCCATAACTCCTGTAAAAATTGTCAAATCAAAATGTCTGCACAATATGATCAACTACATATGGTGACTAACAATCCTACAAAATATGAACAAAATCCATTGAGTGGTTTCTCAGGAGTTGCATCCACAAAGTGTTTCTATAGTGTAGCATGTACAAATTCAACAAAGTCCCATAACTCCTTTAAAATTTGAGCCTTGATCTGTTCATGTAAGCTTTGGGTTTCCATTTTGGAAATTTTGAGAAGATGTTTTATGACACCCACCCACTGTAAAGTTTTTCTTAATCATCTCCCCTTTGACAAGGGTGTGGCTCTTCATTTGAAAGGTATGATAAGTACACCTTTGCCGAGATCTTGTGTAACAAAATACATAACTTAATAAGGTACTTTATTCAACAAGAACTCATGAATTAAGAATATATAACTATGTGAAATGTCATATCAAGGTATAAATATTTATTAAACAATCATGTAACCAGAGACAAAAATATTGTGGGAAGGGGATTGCATGATTGCACAAATTCCTTTTTTGTGCCCCGGTCGTGAGGTTTTAGTATTTACAAAGAAAACACCATATCTAACTTCTTACAACACTCACAAAACATTACACAAAAAGCTCTGTTACTCAACAGTAAAAAATATTTAAAACTTTGTGTTTTAGCTATTAATTTATGGTCCCCATTCTGACTCCATTGGTCATCATTTTAAATTAACAATTTTGAACAGTTGCTATATATGATAAGCATACTGGTTCTTGAGAAGATTTTTGAAGACATTCATTCTATTTTCACTTTTTTTTAATGATTTTCCCTTGAAAAGGGATGTAGCCCTTCCTTTTAATAATTTTGAATCCCCTTTACTCATAGAATTGCTTTGTGTCATTTAACTTAGTTGAAATTGGCCCAATGGAACTGTTCTAGAGATTGATTGATTGTATCTTGCTTAACGTCTCTCTCTTTCTCTCTCAAGAATTTTTCACTCATATGGAGATGTCACCAAGACTGGTGAAGGGCTTCAAATTTAAGCGCTTATGGTCATTGAGCAGTGAGGGTTCTTTAGCGTGCCACACCTACTGTGACACGGGACATCCATTTTTAAGGTATTTCCGAGGACCTGTGACATTCACACCTGATGTCGAATGTTTGGCGATGGAACTGTCACTACCTGTTTTAATGACTTAGGTCTGTCACGGCTGGGATTCGAACCCCGGCCTTCCGCATGTGGGGCAAACGCTCTAACCTCTAGACCACAGTGGTGGTGCATTCTAGAGAAGAGAAGAACTATCAAATATGTAAAGTTTATACAGATGGATGGACAGATGGACTGTGGATGAGTGGTCGGTAAAGCCAACTGCATATGTGCGATGTTAATGGTAGACTGATAGACAAAATCTATAGAAAAGTCCAGTCTGTAGTGAAATGAACACTTTAGCAGGTCAATTATTATTTGCCTCCACTACTTATAAAAATGAGATTTTATAAAATATTACCATTGAATAAACAGTGTTATGTGCATAGTGAAGTGATAAATCTGTGTCAGGTTATGAAAGAAATGATTCGAAATAAAAATAATTTCTCTGATAAATATTAAGGATATTTGTTACTTTGTTGTTGGTCTATTGTATTTGAAATTTTTATCGACCAATTGTCTATAATACAGATAAGAAAATTCTACACATTGTAATTGAACTTATACTGTAGCTCAGGTAAGCAAAAATCTTTCTCCAGTCTGGTTTTCATGAGTGAGCAGTATTATGCAACCAATAGATAAGGCTTTTACCAGTTTGAGTGGTATCAAAGGGACTGGTATTGAAGAGTTTGACTCAGTAATTACAAACAAGAGGCCTACAGGCCTTATTGGTCACCTGAATATTAGTTAAAAAGTATCACTATTCCCAAGGGCTACAAAATCTGTTCTGCACATCTAAGCAAATTTCTAATATTCAGCAGTCCTGAAATTTACAAGGTTAAAATTTTTCAAAAGTGGGTCAGTCTAAGTTAACTAGATCAAAAGTCTTGGTGATAAAAAAAAGCCTGCTCAGGAGGAATCTATATGTGAAATATTAAAGCTAGATTCCCCTTGGTTCAAAATATACAACCAGGTTAAAGTTTTTGAAAAGTAGGTCAAAGTCCTAACTAAAGATCACTAGGTCAAAAGTATTGTTACCAAATGAAAGGCCTAGTCATGAGGAATCTATATGTGAAATATTCAATCCATATCCCCCTTGGTTTAAAACATATGATCAAAGATAAAGTTTTTCAAAAGTAGGTCAAAAGTCAAAAGTCAAGGTCACTTGGTCAAAAGTCTTGGTACCAAAAGAAAGGCCAGGTCATATGGCATCTATATATATAATTTAAAAGCCTTATCCCCTTGGTTCAAAAGAAACATAGCCAAGGTTAAAGTTTTTTCTTTTAAGTGAGACGCACTGCCACTGACACTGCATGGTGTCATGACAATAGCTCTCTGAATATTCATCCTGGTGAGCTAAAAAAGGTAATGCATCATAAAATGAGATATATATTGCATGCTTTAAGTGACACATACTGGTTCGATGGACTGGGTGTCTTGTACATTGTAAATTATACAGACTGTTAAATAGTATTTGTTATAAAGCATGTCTCTATGATATACATGTACTTGCTTATATAAAGGAAATGTCCATTAGAATTTTATATTAAAACATTTCACACTTTAAAAAAAAATTGCTTCTCAGGGGTAAAGTCCCAACCTGTAATCAACAATAATAGAATGCAATATCTTAAGATATCTAAACTTCGTTGATAATTGTTGACTTGGCATATTTTTGTTTAATCATTTGCCAGAGAATGGTGATCGATGCTCTGATTCATGCTTTATATGATGTGGACAAGATAAATAAATCTATCAAAATTATACTGTTTTATATATATTTAACACTTAAATGTGCACAATGCAGGTATTTAGAAGACTTCAGAGTATCTTTAATATGATTAATATCAGCTTACATCTTGCCTAAGATAATTGACTTGAACATTGATTTTTCTTTGGGGTTTATTGAGCATGACATGAAAAAAAAAAATATCACATTGAATATGAGTTGAAATTCTAGCCAATCTCTGTTGTTATAGTTGCAAATATAAATCAATTTATCTATCTTGTCTGTAATTCAAATTCAAATCAATAATTCAGCTTAGTTCCTATGGCGATGATTGAACAATGTCATAAAGCCATGTGACAAACAGAAGAGAAAAGGGTTTAGACTCATTATAGTAAATGATACCAGAATCACTGGTCATTTGTAGAAGCTTTAAGACTAGAGGCTTCAATTGCCTTAATTAACAGATATAAAATTCTATTTGTATTGACATTGAGTAAGCACTGTACAAATGAATAGTTGGGATAGTCATTTATAGGTTCTGACATTACCAAGGGCTATCAATTTTTCCAGAAACATTACCGTCTAAATGCATCACTCTGAGATCAGAATGTCTCTCTGATAAATCAATATACATGTATAAGTAATAATTTGTTACCTGAATTTTCAATGAACATGTAATTATCCATTTGAAAAAAAAAAATCTCCTTTCAATGAACATTTACAAAACTCACTCAAAATCTTACATAGACATCCGATTAACTATTTCTCCATATGTTGGATTAATTTTAGGTATTTAATTTCTTAAGCGGGGGACAACAATGTAGCCTTTGAACCATTTCTGTTTAATTTTAACATCCAGGCAAACAATGGCCCTTGACTACATTATTTCTGCAATACCCAATTTGACGTCATTAAAGTACATTAATCGATCCATTCAACTATGCTGTATGCTTGCATTTCAAAATATATCTTTAAAGCATGTTGAAATTCAATATCACAGAATAGTTTTCCTATTAAATGGCACTGATGTCAGAAATGTTGGGATATTTACTTTTGTTCGAATCTTGTTCTATGTTTTATGAGAATAATTCATCTGAATTGATGAAACCCGAGAAACTTAACAGAATGCACAAGAATCTAGTGTCACATCAACAATCTTCTTTCTGTCTGATAATAAATTTAAATCAACAGAGGTTGTCAATAGTCCTCCTCAATTTAAATACTAGACTTTCTCTGAAGTAAAAACATGATCTTTGGATATATTCATAGCATGTGGTTCATGCATACAAATGAAATAAAACACCAATTTAAATGAAAAAAAAAAAACCCCTCTGAACTTCTAAAAGAAATTAAAAAGATTCAAACCATTTTCCCATGACTGTGAATGACAAGTTTCTACTACAGGTACAGAGTTATGAAAACAGGCCTCAGTGGAGCCATTCAAGGACATAATCCAGAGGGATTGGTACAAAGTTATGGTCAAACAAGATATTCATTATAAACATAGATTAACAGATTACTGATTAAAATTTAATTCCGTTTGTCTACGGAATATATAAATTATAATTAATCTCAAAAGTTTCAAATCTCCCGTTTCCTTTTTTGTACTTAACATTAATAAGTACAGTGGGTATCACTAGAGACAATGACTGATTTCAGTAATTCATGCAATTTAGATTAAGAGACTAAAATCATGTCTATACTAGCAAACCAACACAATATAGAACATTGTAAGAATCTAAGGCATTATACCAATCAAATATGATTTTCTATTTAACATTGCAGGTTCAAGAGTACAAAAATATAGTTTCTTTAGGGATGGATGTAAGATTAATCTAAGGCTTTATACCAATCAAATATGATTTTCTATTTACCATTGCAGGTCCAAAAGTACAAAAATATAGTTTCTTTACTAGGGATAGATAATAGTTGTAGATGCTTGCATCCTTAAATAGGACAAAGATTGTAAAAATGTGCTAAATTCCAACAAGAATCTGCCACTAGGTCTTACCGTTACTCGTTGTTGAAGCCTCCCAAGTCTGTGTTTGGCTGACACAATGTTTGTTGATGCCTAGACAAGAATAAAGAAGAGAATGAAGTCAATTCCCTTATTGGTTTTTCCAAGCAGGTTGAATGATTCTTGATGAAAGTAGTACTAATGATGAAGATGTATGCAGAAATCTGACATTACATTGATAGGAGAAAATTAATCTGCTGAAACTTGGCTGTCAAATTCGTGGCATGGAGTAAAATCACTGCAGCCTCTGATCGGTGTTCAATTGTGTTCATATATAGACCAAAATCCCTCTAACAAAATAAAGCATTTAACTATCATAAACTAGGTTCCAAAAGCCAAAGTTTCTGCCTTGTATTGTTCCTTACTGAGATTTAGTTTTACTACCGGTTACTGACACCTAGAATTTCAGGGTAGATTTCAATTTTAAAAAATGGCAGTGTAAGAAGTGATTGTCCGTTTATAAGGTGATTTAAAACATTAACACCATCATCAAGTTCAACAATTTACTTTGAAAACTACTTCACTATTCATAATAAAAATTGACATTTACATGTCTACACTCTAATTAAGTGAATAGCCCTCAATACCAGCTTAGTGCTGGAGTAAATGCCCCTATCTCAAATAGGATTCCGAAGCATCACCTTCCTAACATTTTGAGCTAAATGAAATTGAAATATAAGGTTAAAAACAATCCAGGTCCCCAAATCGAAAGTTCTCCAAATTACACTGCTCCCCTTAATGTACTGCATGGTATAGAGGAGAAAGCACATTGAAAGTACTCCATGAAATTACACTGCTCCCCTTAATGCACTGCATGGTATAGAGGAGAAAGCAAACTGAAAGTACTCCATGAAATTACACTGCTCCCCTTAATGCACTGCATGGTATAGAGGAGAAAGCAAACTGAAAGTACTCCATGAAATTACACTGCTCCCCTTAATGCACTGCATGGTATAGAGGAGAAAGCACATTGAAAGTATTTTAATGCACTGCATGGAATAGAGGAAAAAGCATGAGCAGGAACATAGACATTATGAACTGCACAATGTGCATTGAGGAAAAAGATGGAGAAAAGATTCAAAATTGATGTAACCAATGTCATTGTTGTATATGCATGATGATGCAAAAATAATGACCGTTATGCTGAAGATTAGTAGAAAAGTTAAAATACCCTTGTACAAGAAAAGAAGCTATAAAATTGTAGAAAAAGATTAGATCCTAGATGAAGCATTGTACAAAATTTCATGGCTTTCCAATAATCCATATAGGAGAGGTGTTCACAAGCTATTTTACACTCTCCATGCCTCTTAGATCCATTATAACTTTTAGGAAAATAATATGTACCAACAATATGCACATCTGCAAATTGTAATTTTGAAGCATTGTACAACTTGTTTCAAGTCTATCCAATAAGCCATAAAGGAGCAAAAGCGCTCACAAGATTTTGTGACAGACAGCTAGAACATACAAAAAAACTATCCATCTCCCCTGGAAGAGGGAGATATAAATACATTGACACATCATTTAAATCAATTAGACTATATGGTACAGGCCAATGTCTTGATATAAAGATTTATCAAACTCTCAAAAGTTCTCATATGTTAAAATATTTCTATCTACTCTAATCTTTAAAATATTTCTCATGTTCATAGATTTGTAAATATAGTTCTAATATGTTCAAATATTTCTCAAATTGTTCTCTAATTTGTTCAACAATTTTCATTGCTAAAATCTCTTGTTAGAGAGAAACCTCAAAACTGCTAAAACAAAAATAATCTTGAATATAAAGGTTATTGAACATTCAAGTTCTCAAGATATTTCGACTCAAACTATAATTGTGTGCATTCCTGAATTCCTGCTTTTTTATCTTATTTTTTTTTCATTTCTGAATAATTTGTTATTCTCATCTTCAAATAATACACAGCGCAGTTATGTAATCTTAAAATTGATTAATCAATTAGTTCTTAAACATGTGTCTACTGTCTAAGTATTTTCATATCTTGTGTTATTCAATAATTTTTTGAAGTCTTAAAATTGGAATTTACAATCACTAATTCTCAAACTAATTGAATGTTGGAGTTATCAAAAAAGATATTTCGAATTGCCTCGATCAGTGAGGATGTAAAAATCAAAATGAACCTGCAAAATTAGAAAAAAATTCTACTAATTACAGGAAGAATAGTTTTTAGCATCGAGAGAATCCATATATATGGAAACAAGTTATATTAGGCGAAAAACCAACACAAATAAAACAATGTATAAAGTGAACAAGACTACAAACTATCTTAAGGACATTTTTCTGGTATAAGTACAACACAAGAAACACTCTAAATTACAAAATACCAATATGTCAAATCTATAAAAATTCATGAGTACTAGCTGTTATAAGTGATTGCCACTGTCTAAAAATTAACAAACTGAAAATGTCATGCATGAAGACAAGAGTTGGGGTATTTTTGTGTAAAATATAATGTTCTCATACAATTGCATACCAAAAGTGAAGATCACAATAATTTTTGTCCGTTTAATGGTATAC